>NC_061096.1:38732181-38787181 GCF_015104395.2 Macrobrachium nipponense
TTATAACTGCATTACTATGTACTTCAGACTTCTTTTTAAGCTCCCGCTGCTACTTCTCTGGAAGCCATATCGGTCTTGCTTGGTCATATAGTAACTAGTTATTAGGTAGTCATTTTTCTTGTAATAGTATTTCCTTGCGTTTTCTGTGGCAGTAAGCACAAGTTCAAACAGCCAGGTATTTAGAGTAATTTTTTTTTTCTATCAAATTTTGATATGTTCTTAAGAGTATTACCCATTTGGTTAGATTAAATCTTTCAGTGGACCAGACATATTTTACACTTGTTGAAAATGTCATTATATAAAACAATGTATATTTGTGCATTTTTTTCTAGTTTAGTAATACCCGGACCTTGGTGAATTCATAATTCATTAACCACGCTTTCGACACAATAATCTGAGCATTTTGTGTAAAGCTGCAGTAAAATTGCAGTTTATCGCAATTTGCTTAGATAGTAAAACTAATGAGATGAAAAGGCAAATAACGACGAGTTCGTGAAACTTTATATACTTCGCCGTAGAAAGAAATTCTATAAATAGAAATGTAATATATTTAAAATATAAATGTAATATACATAATTATATTTATATACCTATATATTTCATGTAGTTCCGTAAAATGACTGATCTTCCAGTCATATATAATTATATGACATTTCACATTAAAATATAAGGTAAAATTAGGAATGACTTATCTCAGTAAGATTCGCTATATAGAATTTCTTTATAGATATTGTACTTTGATATATCTGTGTAAAGGCAACGAAGAAGCGCTTGTTTAACGTATAGGATATTGAGAAATCAAACTCTCTCTCTCTCTCTCTCTCTCTCTCTCTCTCCTCTCTCTCTCTCCTCTCTCTCTCTCTCTCTCAACTATGAATAATACAATTTCGTTTAGGAAACAGCTTTCCTTGCCGTACAATTCTTTGAGTGAAAGTTTTCAACAACTTGAAATGCTTCCCACAGAGAAAAGAAAATCCTCAACGCCTCCCTGCTGCTCCTTGCTAACCCAAGCAGCCCCAAATGAAACTTTTTTTTTTTTTTTGTTTTTTTTTTTTTTTTTTTTTTTTTTTTTTTTTTTTAAACATCTGAGGGTTTTCATTTTTACTTGATTTTCTTTTCCAAGTTGGTGTCACTGCCATAAGAAGTGCTCAGGCAAGACATTTAGAATTGGAATTTATGGTTCATTTAGATTTATTATGATTTATTTTTAGAAGATTGCCATTATATATATATATATGATGTTAAATGGTATATGGGGATCTTTAGTAAGCTTAGATATTGTAACCCTTTTCTTGGAAATATAGAAATAATTTTTAATTATAAATCCTTTGGCTAATTTTGATATATAGTACCTGTAGATATAGTGATGAATGGTAGATAATATAATTGGAATTTCGTGTGTGTTTTGTTTTTACAGAAATTTTCCTCGTATTTTAAGCCTACAGGTTCACTGGAATATAATTTAAATATTTTTATATTGATGGTTGCTTTTTCAAATATATATATATACACGTATATATGCATAATGTGTGTGGGAGGAGAGAGAGAGAGAGAGAGAGAGAGAGAGAGAGTTGGGGCGAAAATGAATTAACTGTTATATGATCTTGAGCATGTCCTGTTCGATTTGATTTTGATAGTTAATAAGGATAAATAGGAAGTTGCAGGGTTTCAGGTAGATTTGAATATATTAGCCCCCATTCTTTTTTTTCCTCACTCGAGAGCACTTTTACCAACCCTCTTGAAGCTTTTATATTTTCCTTCCCACCTTTTCCACGCAAGGAGAAGGAACCAGTGATGCCCCAGTGGAGACATGGTCCCCCTTAATATTTGAAGAATGCATTTAACGACCTCCTACAGTGACCCCCGAAAGAAATTGCAAAGTCCAGTCTTTGGCCATTGGAACCATTGGATCATTGAAACCATTTTTTGACGAGGACGAAATTGCTTGGTAAGGAGAATAAAGAATGAAGCATTTCAGTCATATTTCTAAGGATTAGGTTTTATTTATTTATTTATTTATTCTATTTATTTATTTTTTTGAGAAATGGGTTTTTTGGATGTTGATGAGTCGACAAAGCTTATTGAGGATAAATTGGTCATTTATATTTTGACCTCTCATATCTATTTATTTGGCCACTTTTATTTTAAAGAATTTTTCTTTTAAACATCTAGTAAACAAACGAATTGAAAGTTAGTATTTTCAAGTCTAGCAGTTGTTGCGTATTAGATACGAATCATAACATGATCTGGGTAGCTTGGCCCTTTAAACCGGGGGACGAATCTAGTTGCGAATTGACGCTTGAACATGTTTCCTTTTCGTGGTGGTCACCAAAAATATAGATCTTTTGTTTCCCATTATGAAGAACTTTTCTCTTTTTATTTAGTCCTCTGGTGGTGGCAGGTAATTTGCGTTCGTGATAAAGCAGAGTCAAAATTTTGCTTTAATATCCTGGCTTTCATTTCAAATGGGGCTTTTGGTAGTCTTCTCCCTCGCCTCTTGGAAGTAATTGGTAGAAAATAACTGAATTTGCTTGCAAACGTGTGAACTAAATCTCAGTTAAGTATCACTTTTAGCTGTCTCCTTCCCCAGCACTTGAGAGTATTAGTAGACAATAATTAAGTTACCATTTATTGATATGAGCTAAACCTTATGTAGACACGTCCACCTTGAGTCTAAACGTACCAGTCCATGCCAGCCACTTGTATACAGTTGAAACCTTGCCACGACAGCATTACGAGAGAGAGAGAAAACGAGGGTCGCTGTGTAAAGCCTACGGGTCAGACGCATATATTTTCACTTAACACACACACTCTCTCTCTCTCTCTCTCTCTCTCATAAATAGGTCAATGAATGGTGGATTTGGATCCATTTCTCTCAATCTCTCCTGCTTATGGAGGATAATTTATCCGGGATTGAAATTCTCTCTCTCTCTCTCTCTCTCTCTCTCTCTCTCTCTCTCTCTCTCTCTCTCTCTCTCTCTCTCTCACTAGGGTACGTCTTTCCATGTCGTCTTTCCTTTCAGTTGAAATTACCCCTTGCCCTTTTTATGTATCATTGCAAAGTGATGAAAATACTTTGATCTTTTATGAAATAAAGTTAGGTGGAGTCTAGCCTGTAAAGCGAGTATTGTTGATAGGTGATGATCTGCTATTTTAGGTAAAATGCTGCATTCTAAAGTAAAACTCTTGAGAAACAAACAGCATAAAGTTGAACGTGTTTTCCGCCGTTGACATTTGATCTTCATTTAGGATTGTCATGAGGATGATGATCGTGAGTTGTTGTTATTATTATTATTATTATTATTATTATTATTATTATTATTATTATTTTATTATTATTATTGTTGTTGTTTTCTTGGTAGAAGGTTTATTTCGCAGGTAAGATTGCCAGTAATTCCATTTCTCTTTTGTCTAATATACAGTACAAATAAGTATTTATCAGCGGATCTCAAGAAGCTTCACTCTTCAGAGGCTCTTAACAACTGGTTTTGTCCAGTGTGATGTTACTGGGGGAGGGGGGAGGTGGGGGGCGATGATGTAAAGGAAGCCGCTTCTGCCAACTCTGTGTCAAGCCACCTTCATTATTATTGGCTGTAATGAAAACGCTACCCTGTGGTACCATCCCTCAGCATATAGCACCGTCGTATCGTCCCTTTTTTGACGAACTGGCGTAACTCATTTTAGTTTTCTGTAAAAGACAACTATTGAGCTGGCTTTGTCTGTCCGCCTTCAGATCTTAAAAGCTACTAAGGGTAGAGGGCTGCAAATTGGTATGTTGATCTTCCACCCTCCAATCACCAAACATACCAAATGGCAGCGCTCTAGCATCAGTCGTTTTGATTTTATATAAGGTTAAAGTTAGGCAACAACACAGGCCGCTACCGGGTTGTGGTTGAAAGTTTCATGAATTGGGGCTGAGAGTTTCATGCATCATTATATGATGTACAGAAAACTCTGGGCCAAAGAAACTTCGGCGCACTTTTTAAAAATTTTATTTTTTATTTTTGAGTTCTCCAGTCAAGATGACTGCTTATGATACTATGTAACATATCTTAACTTCACCTGTGTGTTGTCAAAAGATGAGGTCATTAGCAGCTCTGAAGTATATCAGAATCTTTAAAGTTCGTCATACTAAGGACGATATATTCGCAGTAATTCTGTGCGTTATTCATGTCATTGGTGATTTAATTTGAGGTTATACGACTTTTGGAGTTACCATTGGTAATTATTAGTCTAGCCAGCTATTTATGGCATGGGCTATTTCAATTTCGGGCCAACAGATGATGGGAAATTCGGCTTTTAAGTGAGCTTAGGTCATTATTCGTTAGTAAGTAAATGGCTTTGCCCCAAGTAATTAGCTGAGGAGGTTATTAATGAAATTTTGTGGCCTTCCAACAGCTGCTCAAAAGACAGAAATAGCCAGTGATTGTACGTAGTTTGCAAATATTCTTTCTAATCTCTACACACGGTGCCATCATATTTTTTTATGTAATATGGATTTTGGATCTGTGTGTATGTGTATTCGTTTGCTAAAGATATACAAGATTAGGATTACAGCTTATCACGTATGCACGAGTATTAGGCATGATGATCCAAACTATATGGCCATACTATACAAACAGTATATGTCTATACTATATATATATATATATATGTATATATATATATATATATATATATATATATATGTGTGTGTGTGTGTGTGTGTGTGGTGTGTGTGTGTGTGTGTGTGTTGTTGTGTGTGTGCGTGTGTGCGTGCGTGTAAGGGGATATCCTTTTAAACTCTGACCAGTAATGGGTCCAGAGCACAACACCGACCGCCAGGTGTGGCACTTCGATACTTTAGTGCCATAAAAAAAAGGAGTAAAACCAAGGAATAAAACTACATGGCATATTTAGGCACAGGTCCTAATTAGAAGTCTCCCAAATATTGTTATTAGTAACTATGACTAATTTAATTAAAAGAGAAAATTGCGAGGAATTTTAAGAGTACTTGAAAAACAAATGACGTTTGTATTTACGAGCGTTGGCAAGGAGTGTTGCGCATATATGACTCAGTTCCTTTGATATGTAAGTGGATATATGGCAGATGGTGACCTGGTCGTTTAATTTTAGCAGAGATGAGAGAGCCCCAGGAGATCCAAATAGTTTTTAGGTTTTATTACTTAAAAGAAATGAGAAAGGGAAATGGCTAACAATGAGTCCATATTGTTTGCAGGTACTTGAGGGAAATGGAGGGTAGCTAATTCTATCTAATGAAGAGAGCGGAGAGAGAGAGAGAGAGAGAATGAGGAGAGAGAGAGAGAGAGAGAGAGAGAGAGAGTGAGAGAGAATAAGAGTAGGTGCACTCTTAGATATACCGAATATACAATGACTTTAAATATATCCTTATAGAGAATGATATCAGGAGAAAGTTTCCCATAAAAGGAATCAGTATTTCATGAAAGGTTTATACATACGTGTATATTATATATATGTATGTATATGTGTTTTGTGAATATGCGTGTATACTACATACATACACACATCATATATATATATATATAATATATATATATATATATATAATATATATGTTTATTATATATATATATATATATACCCAAAAGGTAAATTCGCTTATTTTCAATGAAATCACGTGCATCTACTGTGATTTTTAAGCGCATATATATGTAATAGTATATTATATATTATATATATAATATATATATATTACTATTTATTTATAGATATATTTATTTATTTTATTATTTATTTATAATGAGTAATATTTATTTTCAATAATCTTGACTATATGTTTATTTTTATTTTCGTCAGCATTGCATGCCATTAGATACATTTTTCCCCTTACAATTTTATTTTGCAAATTAATTGTAAACCATAAATTCCCTTTTTATCCCAAGGGAGCCCTTGTCTCTTTAATTATTTTTCGGATGTGAAATAGCTTTGAGGCCCCAGCCATTCCTTTGACGTTACGTCATATGTAATGCATGGGTGGGTATTCGCCCCCCAGGCCAGCGAGGAACTGCATTGATTGCATGACATTTCCGGTTGGGTTTAAATCAGCATATGACGTCCTTTGCGGAATTTATTTGTTTTACTCCCAAATTCAGCTTTAACTTTGAATTCTAATTACAGTTTGGTTCTTCTTAGGTGCCGACGGTGGGTTGATCTCTTGGAAAATCTCGGGAAATTCTGTTTCCTTCCTAAGAGTTTTACCTTCCTTCCTTCATTCCTTCCTTGCGGTGCGGGACTCTGTGTGTGTGAGAGTTATGCAGAAGTATTTATAGATTTCGCTGTGGCATATTTCCAGTTGCTAATTACTTTAGAGTTTTACCTTCTCTGTGTTGCGGAACTCTGTGAGAATGATGCAGAAGCGTCTGTTGTAGAATTTGCTGTGGAATAATTTTGCTTATTAAATCATAGAGAAAACTTGACATTCACTGTTATGATTTCAGGGTCATCAGTATTTCTCCGTAGTCGATAAACATGGCTGTTGTGACGCCAGTTTTAGCCATTCGATATCTGATACTTAATGCTTAGGTCCCCCGCCCCCCACACATATGTATATATATATATATATATTTATATAATATTTATATATATATATATATATATAATTATATATATATTATATATGCTATATATACACACTTATATATATATATATAATATACAAATATACATATATACACATAATACATACATACATACACACACAATTGTTTATGTATAATGGAAGAGAAAGTAAGTCACGTATATATGTGAAAAAGTGTAAGGGAAAGAGAAAGCGTAAGCATTACCACATAGAACTACTAGTGATATTGCTTCGTTAGTGAGTAACATTATGCAAAGCTCAGGTGTGACGACCCGTGGTAGAGCATTATTGCAAAGCGAATATCGGATGAATTTTTGCTGCGACTGTTTATTGGTAAGTGATCTTTTCGTCTTGCCCCTTTTATGTATTATGTAAATACGGACGAGAATTTTTTTTTCTTAAAACTCAGTTTTCCAACTTATCATGTAAAGAAATTTTGAGAAAAATTATGATAATCATAATGCTTATTAATTCTATTTTTTTTTATATTTCTGGCTACCAAACGTCAATGAAACAGCGAAAATTAATCACATGCTTTGAAAACATTTTATTTTTAAAGTATAACCTATCAAATAAAAGGCTTAGCCTCTCCTTCCCAGAAAATTATGTACTCACAGAATGCCTATCTTTGCGCACGGAATCGGGATGTTTAGGCACAGAAAATACTTGCCAGACACTTGAATATTTATAATCATGATACTTCAATATTTACGTTGATGATGTCGTTAGATTTCCCTAACAGATACTTCAATATTTATGTTCATGAACTCGTTAGATTTCCTAACAGATATTTCGATATATATGTTCATGAACTCGTTAGATTTCCTAACAGATACTACGATATTTATGTTATTAGACGTGCGAGATCTCTTATCATCATTAAACTAGATAGCGTTTATGTATAATAGAGTATCGAATGTATTACACCAACCTCGTCTTCTGGAAAGCTAGCCTCTTGAAAAGCCAGCCAGCACAAACTTTTTTTTTTTTTTTTTTTTTTTTTTTTTTTTTTCGCTTGGTTATTATGCATTTTCCTTTCGAAAATTCTCCTACGCTTTCATCCTCCTTGCCCTTTCTTTGCTCTTCACTGTGGTGCTTTCTCCGTTTTTCACTCGAGAGAGAGAGAGAGAGAGAGAGAGAGAGAGAGAGAGAGAGAGAGAGAGAGAGAGAGAATAGCCCTACCTACATAGTTTACCCTCCGTATTCACGGCTTGAATGCTTTTTCGTGAGAGGCCAGGAGAGAGAGAGAGAGAGAGAGAGAGAGAGAGAGAGAGAGAGAGAGAGAGAGAGAGAGAGAGAGAGAGAGAGAGAGAGAGGCCAAGTCGCAACAAAGAAAAATCAATATTTTGAGAACAGAAACGGAGAGGAAATCGTCATGGCATTGTCTGACGGTCAAAGTAGCGAGAGGAGAGGGAGGCTGAGGGCAGAGATTTGATCTGAGATAACAGACAGGGGAAAAATAAATACGCTAGACGTTCTGTCAGTGGTGATAATGAGAGAGAGAGAGAGAGAATAATTTTTTTCTAATATGGAGTAAAAGTCTGTAAGGCCAGAATAACTTTGGCAAAAGAACAAGTAAAAAGAATTATATATCTTCTGAGAAGTTTGGTCGGCTTATGAAAATTCACAGAATAGCCAAGATGCCTTCAAGCCATTGTCTGTCTGTGTGTCTGGGTGTCTGTGGCTGTTCACTCCGTCTGTTGGTCGGTGCTGGATGAGGGTGTCAGGTTGGGTTTCCTCTGATTGGGTGAAGGGGTCCGACTGTCAGCTTTAAACCGAATATTGATGGCGTAACTTTCCTGTTATGCAAGTTTCCCCCTGCACTTTTTATATTGCCGTTCCATAAAGCCCTGTTATTTTGTTAGTATGATTTTGATCCCTTCGCCGTGATGCTGTCTGTGAAGGATGCTTTCATGTGTTCGTAGGATTGTATTCTTTTGCCCCGATTCTCCGATCCCTTTGGACATGTTTCCTTTGTGGTCTTAGTGATATTTTTGACACCCACCTCAAATCCACATGCTGCTTTGATGTTTTTTTTTTTTTTTTTTTTTTTTCATTCAGACTCTAAGGACGTGAGTTTTCTTTTGAAACTTGGACAAAATGGGTCAGTCCTTACGTGATTTAAACATTGCTCTATCCTTCTTTTGCTCTTTCTTTCTTTAGTTCTTCAGCTGGAAACCCGTATGGACAGTCAGACCATAAACCCAAGAGGCTCCAGAGCGAAATCAGCTGCAGAGAGAGACAAATTATAGGGAATTTTGTACATGACAGCCTATTGGCCTAAGTACTGATGATTAAAAATGGATTTTCTAATATTTGCATCCATTAGTGCTAAACCCTGCAACATTTGGTAAACGATGATGCCCACGCTACCGTTTTAGTTTATCGAAGGCATTTTCGCATTGAATCTAACCCCTTCATCACAGTTGGTCAAACATGTTGCACGCGTCGTCATCTGTAAGTAATTATGTGGACTTCATTCTTCCCATAACCTAGAAATGGCCGTTTACGGTTACTGATTCACTGTCATATGAACATCCGTATTTCATCTCAGTTGGATGATGAGAAGTGGTATGCTCTTGATCTTTAAATATGAATGGCCATTAGATTTTGGGGGACCTTTCCTAGGTAGTGACCCTCCAAGGGGGATGATCATAAAAACGTAAGCAAAAAACTGTAAATATCATAAAAATAATGACCCCAAAGAAATATTAGTCCTAGACGAATTTTCTTGGGGGTCGCTATTTAGGAAACATTCTATTGTGGGGTCTGATACCTGAAGGTCACATAGCTCTCACTCCCGATCCAGTAATGAGGAACAGTAAACTCTTGTTTTACCCTCGTTCATGAATAAACCTTCTCCTTATTCATGAACCCAGGTTCATGAATAATCCTACTCCTTTGTTTTACCCAGGTTCATGAATAAACCTACTCCTTTGTTTTACCCAGGTTCATGAATAAACCTACTCCTTTGTTTTACCCAGGTTCATGAATAAACCTACTCCTTTGTTTTTATTACCCCAGGTTTATGAATTAAAGCCTAATCCTGTTTGTTTTCCCCAGGTTTATGAATAAAACCTACTTCCCTTTGTTTTTGTTTACCCAGGGTTTATGAATAAACTACTCTTTTGTTTTTCCCCAGGTTTAATGAAATAAACCTACTCCGTTTGTTTTCCCCAGGTTCATGAATAAACCGGCTACTCCTTTGTTTATCCCCAAGTTTATGAATAAACCTACTCCTTTGTTTTTCCCCAGGTTTATGAATAAACCTACTCCTTTGTTTTCCCCAGGTTTATGAATAAACCTACTCCTTTGTTTTCCCCAGGTTTATGAATGAAAAGCTGACTCCTTTGTTTTTGGTCCCAGGGGTGGCATGAATAAACCTACCTCCATTGTTTTCCCCAGGGTTTATGAATAAAGGCCAAAAATCACACCCCTCCCTTTGGTTTGGCCACACCCTTCCCCAAAGTCCATGCCCAAATAAAAAAAAATGCCACCAAACCCCCCACCCCCCCCTCCTTTGTTTTTACCCCAGGTTCATGAATAAACCTCTCCTTGTTTTACCCCTGTTCCATTGAATTAAACCCCTTCCCAATTTGGTTTTCCCCAGGTTTATGAATAAACCTACTCCTTTGTTTTCCCCAGTTCATGAATAAACCTACTCCTTTGTTTTACCCAGGTTCATGAATAAACCTACTCCTTTGTTTTCCCCAGGTTTATGAATAAACTTCCTTCTCTGACTCCTTTCGCATTTACCCTGTTTTACTTTCCTACTTCTTTTTCAACTCTACGTTTTTCGTTAAACTCCTTTATTTTAAATAACCCCAGTTCTAATACCCTTTACTCCTTTGTTTTCCCAGGTTTTTATTTGGGGGGGGCAAAAATAAAAAACCCTACTTCCTTTGTTTTCCCCAGGTTTATGAATGCAACCTGACTCCTTTGTTTTTCCCCAGTTTCATGAAGTTAAACCCTACCCTTTCCTTTGTTTTACCCAGGTTTCATGAATAAACCTACTCCTTTGTTTTACCCAGGTTTATGAATAAACCTACTCCTTTGTTTTACCCAGGTTCATGAATAAACCTACTCCTTTGTTTGTTTCCCCAGGTTTTATGAAATAAACCTATCTCCTTTGTTTTTCCCCAAGGTTCTTCCCCCAGTGAAATGAACCTACTCCTTTGTTTTTTACCCTTGGCTGAATAAACCTACTCCTTTGTTTTACCCAGTTCATGAATAAACCTACTCCTTTGTTTTACCCTGGTTTATGAATGAACCTACTCCTTTGTTTTACCCAGGTTTATGAATAAACCTACTCCTTTTACCCAGTTCATGAATGAACCTACTCCTTTGTTTTACCCAGGTTTATGAATGAACCTACTCCTTTGTTTTACCCTGGTTCATAAAAAAACCCACTCCTTTGATTCACCCCGGTTCATGAATAGACCTACTTTTTGTTTTACCCTCTTTCATGAAGAGGCCTACCCCCTACTCGCATCACTCTTGGCAGGCTGTATGTTCATTTGCGTTGTGTTTTTACCTCGGTATAATGTAAATCAGATTTTTTCTGCTATACAGCACTCTTCTGGGAGATGTCGAGATATGGGAAATAGGTATGGATCACACCATTCCATTTATTTCTTCCTTGCGGTATTATACGTATATGCGCACCCAAATACAAAAACACACGTACATTGCCATGTGCTGCATGGCACCAACAATTGCCATATAGAAATAGCAAACAAAACACTTACATCTATATGCACGGACTCGTTATGTCATCGCCTGTGACCAGCATACGTGCCTAGAAATGTATTTTTTAAAAAGTGGGAATATATAAACTTTTATGTCAGCTGTGGGTGCAGTCTCGTAAATCCTTTCAGACTATAAACCTGTAAACCAGAGAGCGCTCTCTCTCTCTCTCTCTCTCTCTCTCTCTCTCTCTCTCTCTCTCTCTCTCTCTCTCTCTCTCTCACTAACGCTTTTCTTGTTGATGTAAGTTTCTTATATTATTAATAAAATGTTGAACGTGCTCGGCTGGGAAGAAGAAAATGTGATTATTTGTGAGGCAGAGAGATGTAAGGGGCGGGAGGTGAGGGGGTCGGAAGGGGTAGCCAGCTTTTGCCTTGTCAGAAAGCCCAAAGGTTATAAGGTATACGAAAATGTAAGGTCTAAGGATATATGGTTTAACCCACGTATATTAAATGAGAAAGCCAAGCCAGTCAATCCGAAGGCAAGAAGGGCTGGGGTGTAAATAGGATTTTGAGGAGACGTTTCTTTTAGGGAATCTGGTTAAGTGACTTGTTTCGGCCCTTATCTGCAACCCCTTTCATCCCTTTTTACTTACTCTACCTCCGTTCATATTCTTTCTTCTATCCTACTCTCCACCGTCTTCTAACAATTGTTTCATAGTAGAACTGCGAGGTTCTCGTCCTGCTACACCTGCCAGACCTTTTTCTACAGTCAGTTTCAGTTTCCAAGGCTGATTGACCTCATAGGTCCAGCGTTTGGCCTAAATCTCATATTCTCCAATACGAGCAGATGTCGCCTCAGATCCAGAGGTTGAAATTCGGCCTGAGTTTGACCTTAGCAGACGACGCCTTCTTCTTCGACGGATCTATTTACCAACAGCAAATCTTTTTCGCTCTTCTTCGCTCGACGACATCTTCCACGTCACGTAGATCGAGGTGGAAAATAAATGAGGAAGAATGTTTATCTTGGGGGAGATTTCTTCAATTCTGTTTTCTTCTTTTATTCTCTCTCCTTGCTGGCTGCCGCCTCCTTACTTGTGGGTTGTTTTCGGATTGTGAGAGTCGATCGATTTGGTTTTCTTCTCTCAACTTGGTCGTGTTTTTGACGCTGCAAAAGCTTTGAGGATCTGATGTATATGGTATATATATATATATATATATATATATATATATATATATATAATACGCACTATCTCGAAAAAGAACATATATATACCTTTATTCTTTTTTCGAGACGTTGATTCAGATCAGCAACAACCAAAATAGTAATATTGGTCTTTTGGTGTTCCTGGCGTGTGGCTCGAATTAAGATAAAATCTTGACCTCAAAGCAAGCCAGACATTTACGTAATTGCCTAATTGTAGAGGAGAAACCGTGTAAATTGTCAGAAATTCTGGAAAAAAATACTCCTTAAAACATAACCTCGTGATTCGTGAATGGGTATGTGATTCGTATAGTGAGATTAGTACTATACTCATTACCTTTGACGAATTTCCTCTCATTACCTTCTCCGCTTTTCCCCCTCTCCTTATATCATCATCGAAGGATGTAGTCGTTCAGGTGATAATTGAAGAGAAGACATACTTAAGTAAAACTTCAGTTTCTGTTTTCTTGTTATATTTTCAATGAAGATTTACAAAATACTAATGAAATTGTTCATTAAAAATGAATGGTTTATAACGAGGAATTGTATATACACCAGAAATTTCACTGAATGAGTTTTTCTCCAATTTTATTATTATTATTAATTATTGTATTATGGACCTTACCTAAACAGGCATTAACTTCTTCTTCTTCTTCTTCTTCTTCTTCTTCTTCTTCTTCTTCTTCTTATTATTATTATTATTATTATTATTATTATTATTATTATTATGGACCTTATCTGAACGGGCATTAACTTCTTCTTCTTCTTCTTCTTCTTCTTCTTCTTCTTCTTCTTCTTCTTCTTCTTATTATTATTATTATTATTATTATTATTATTATTATATATATAGAGCTCACGTAAACGACCATTAACTTGCTGTACAATCTTCCACAAAATAAAATGCAAAAATTATGAAACCGAACAGAATTGAAGAAACAACAGATACCTATTACGAAGTATTGAGAAGCAGTAGGCACACACCCGTCGACAACAGTAACAAACCATCTCGGCTAAAAAGGCAACGGTACATTTGACCTTTGAAGCGAAAATGGAAGTCTCTCTCTCTCTCTCTCTCTCTCTCTCTCTCTCTCTCTCTCTCTGTGTGTGTTCAACTTCGGAGCATCGCTACAGATAACACAACCCAGGAAGACTTCTTGTTTCCTGAAACGAAAGACTTATTGTTCCGGGCAGCGTGTGACGTGTTGGCATCTCATCACAGCTGGATGCCGGTGTTGTGTTCCCGAAGGCGAGAGAAGTACCCAGCTATCTCTTGTGGGGCAATGAAAAGGAGGTGGTCGGTGGAAGAACTTTTTTTTTTTTTTTTTTATTTAGGTTCTTGCGTTGCATTACTATCAGTAAATCACCAGAGAATTTTGGCGTTGTCGCACGGCTGTAGTGTTTGACAACTACATGCATTTTACTTTTACCTTTTTTTTCTTTTTTTTTTGTTTTCTGTAATCAGCATCTTATATACTTGATTAAATCCCATTTTGGTAGCTATGGTTTAGTGGTTGTGAATCTTTGGGTTGGGTTGGTTGCAAATTCGCTATTAATCAATCAGTGGATGAAAATTTGTCTTTAGTGTTTTGTGTATCAGCTTAATTGTGTGCATTTGTATACATGAGAGAGAGAGAGAGAAAGAGAGAGAGAGAGAGAATCAGTAAGTCAGTCCCATTAAACATGTCGTTCTTTATTCATCCGCGTCGCCTGGGATATGACTTCGACAACGCAGACGATTCTTTCTGAAAAGATTGAAGCAAGCAAATTATCCACAACCGAAAAGCCACGATGATCCCAGGTAACAACGACAATGAGCGCGCGATCCGTGCGATCTAGAATGGGTAATATATATTGGAACGCTCCCGATGAGATTATCGCGCCGTGTATCGTCGATGCTCCAGTATTGGAGAGATATTGGCTTAGGTGGACACAGGAGATGATTAACAAATGCGAGACTCGTCTCTGGTTGCGTAAGCTGGCACTGCAACGAGAAGATGGTTGGTTGGTTGGTTGGTGGTTAGGAGGGTAGTGGGTTAAAGCTTTGGTTAAATCTTGTATTCGTGGTCTTGGAATGAGTTGGACGAAACGGTGGAATCAAGAAAAGAGCAAATATGCAGGAGTAACTTCCAGGAAGATATGAGTATCGTTAACATGAAGCTGAAGTCTTTGATATAAATATAAATAATTCTCTCATTATTACTAGTCTCTCTCTCTCTCTCTCTCTCTCTCTCTCTCTCTCTCTCTCTCTCTCTCTCTCTCTCTCCTCTTTGTAAGGACACGGTAGTGTTTGGCTGAAATGTTTGTGCTTGTGTTTGTGTAATTGTGGTTGGTTGGGTAATAGGTTAATTAAATCTGGTTGGTACTCGTGGTCTTGGAGTGAATCACGGAAGAGATTTGGAACAGGACGTTTGTCAAGACAAGCACTGGGGCACTGGCTTGCCATTCACTACTATACACAGTGAAAAGGAGGAGTTGGAGCAGTTGGACAGCAAGATCAAGACATCTTGAAAATAAAGGAGATGGACAAGACCTATAGTTGGAATTGTGAGAAAACCACTCAGTTGCAATGAGAAAGTTTAGTTGAAGAGTTGGGACAGCAGGAAGGAAGTGTGCATGGAGGTAAAAACTTAATTGCAAACACACATTAGTAACATCTACAGTGCTCCACGTAATGTACACTGAGGGCACTTAGTTCCCTATTGGACTGGCAGAAATGGAGGTCGAGTAAGAAGGAATCTGAACAAGGCCTAAATTTTGTATTCCAATTCCAACAACTTCATGCAAATTCCATTACTTTATTATACATTCCTCTCCTAAACTATTGTTTAGGTTCTTCGTTCAGTCACCTTAGTTCACTTGTGAGAGAATAATTATATCGCCATATCCAAGAATTGTGGCGATGCTTCGTTTTCCAGTATTGAAGGTGCCACATATTCCCATACCTCTTTCAGACTTAATGTATATTGAAAGACCTTCAAAATAAATTAACTTGAAAAGGTTGTTTTGAGTGATTATAATAATTTCATTGCATCATTCATCACAAATATATTGCTGATGAGCGTAATGATTGAAGATGCTATTCAGAATCAAAAGTAGATATTCTTTTCCTCCTCCTCCTCCTCCTCCTCCTCCTCCTCCTTCTGCATCTTCTTCGTGCTTATAGTTATTTCACGTTTTTGTCTTTTGAGTGTCAAAAAGTCCCTTTGAAGTCAAGTGAAGAAAAAGAAATGAAATTAAGAGACCGCGACCCACAAGTTGGCTTTTAAAGTTGATGGCCTGAAAGATGTCATTGTTACCATTTAGTGTCTGAGGAGAAGAAGGAGAGAGGGAGAGAAGAGAGAGAGAAGAAAAGGAGAAGAGAAGAAGAGAGATAAGAGAGAGAGAGAGAGAGAGATTATTTCCATATTCTAAACGCACTACTTGTATTTCAGGTCGATCACCTTTGTTCAATTCCATTCCTTTCTTGCCAAACGCGTTCTTGAAATTAAAATCCTCGTAACACTAAATGGCCGCGCTTTTGGATTTTAAGTCATTCAAATGCAAGTGCGACTCATACAGAGATTAATTGTATTTACTAATTGGATTAGTCTTGCGTCTTTTCATAATCCTTCATGGGGAATGAATACCTCTTGTTATTGGTGTCTGGATCTGAATTACCTATTCTGTATTCATTAATTCATTCGATTTTTTTCTTTCGTCTGTCAAATGAATGTGAAAAGAGCAATTTTTTTTTATTTGGAACTATACTTTTACAGCTAATGTTCTAATATCTATCGTCTCTTTCCACGATTATGACGCCATTTCAAGTTTCCAAATGGATCAGTCAATCTCTGCACTTGTCTTACTTTGCGCAGGCGCAATGTCAGAGTGATGTATGAATTTATTACAGGTTCATAAATGCACTTCCTTTATTATATCAGTCGATCTCTATACTTGTCAGTTTGAGCAGCCGCATTCCCAGAGTGATTCGTATGTTTGTTATGGCTTTATTAATGCACTTCCTTTATTGTAGATTGCAATATCACGTTGTCTTTGGAGATGTCTGCCTGGGCCTTTCCCTCGAGTTACACGTTTTTCCCTTAAACATATCTCACCTTTGATGCTCCCCCTTATCTCTCAAATGCCTGCATCCATCCATGGTCTTTCAAGTGGACGCAAGGCTTTCAAAATGCTAAGCGTAACACGCACACACCACCGCCAAGTTTTATTCTATCCATCAAATTGAAATGCAGCGGGGGAAATTAAATTGTGGGGCCAAATGGGATTTGCCAAAAATATATTGTGTGCATTTCGCGGCGGGATTAATTTCCGGGCCCCGGCCCTCCAGGGTGTGGTGTGCTGCTGTGTCGGGTGCGGTTGGTGGTGTCGTCGTGTCGTGTGTGTATCAAAGGCCAAGAATTGTGTTTTTCAAAAGGACGGAATTGCCATTCAGAAAGTGACTGACCCCTTTCCTCCCGACAAACAATTGGTCACCCTTCCGAAAATGCGGTTTGGTATAGAGGGCCCACGCGGGGAACACCCCCCTCCCTCTTTTTGTGTTTGTGTGTGTGTCTGTGTGTGTGTATGTTAAAGTGAGAGCTGATGTTTCCCCCATGCCCTCGTGATGGTGATGGTGGGTAAGTTCTTTGTGCCATTCAATTCATTGTAATGCTTCTTCTGATGTAATTTTAAAGTTTCGGGTTTGTTGGTGTGCACTCCTCCTGTAGGGTGTGTGGTGTTTGCTGGTGTGTGGTGTGGTGTGTGTGGTGGTGTGTGTGGTTGTTGTGTATTTATGGTTGGCTTTTTGGGATTCTTTCTATTTTAATCTTAAAAGGTATAATACCTACACACATACATACACACATATATGTGTGTTTGTATGTATGTACGTATATATATTTATGTTTAATATCCTTACATATACACCTGTACATATACATATACGTTATGAGGTAGATTGAGATTTCCTGTTTTAAGTTTTTTCAGTAGATTGAATAAAACATTTTATAGTCTACTTGAATTATGCAACTTTTTAATATTTCGTAAAGTGGAAAAGTGGAGAGATATTGTCCACCGGTCGCCTAATTCAAGGCTAATTGAAGCGAGGAGAATCTTTTTGTTATTGGCTGGCTTCCAATAATTGTATCAATTTAATTTCAGCTAAAAATGACAAATAAACTAAAAATAAAATAAATAGATAACTTAATACTGTTTATTTATTCCCTCCTTTCTGTTACCAGTATTACCGCCAATTTTATACGGAGAATAGGTTTCACATCTTGTATTTATTAATTTTTTCCCACATAATTTGCTCAAGGGTATATTCAAATTCCTCTTGATATTAATTCATGCGTTCCGTTGTTAAGCGTTATATATTCTCTGAAGAGAGAGAGAGAGAGAGAGGAGAGTATTGTTTGATGTTATTTGCGGCCGGTGAATGCATAACAGAAAGTCGTTTCACCATGCCATAAACGTTTTTTCCTTTGAGGTGCCTTTCTGTGTTTGGCTGTTGTTCGACTGGATGAAAATAAACCCACGGGAAGTAATGTTGATGTAAATGTGTTGGTCGTTATATGTATCAGAAAGTGGGTTTCACATTTGGATATTTTTTTTTTATTTGTTTTTTTTTTAATTTATTTTTTGTGTATGATCTGGCATAAATAAACACCGGGGAAGTATTAATTAATGTAAATGGGTGTTGGAAAGGTGTTGGTATATAGTACTGCAGTAAACGCTGGAAACTTACTTCATTTTTATATATATATGTATTATAATAATATATATATATAGTATATAATATAATATATCATATATATATATTATATAATCACATACATATCATATATATATATATATTATATATTATATATATATATATATATATATATATATATATATATATTTTTACCTTTATTTATATATTAAACACCGGGAGTCAATTGATGTAAAACCTGTTTGAAGTGTCGGATATATACTGCAGCAAACGCTGGAAACTTAACTTCATTATAATATTATATATATATATATATATATATATATATATAATATATATATATATATATATTATATATATGTAATATGGTTAAATATAATATAAACATTCCTGTTAAAAACTTAATTAACTTGCTGATGACAGTGATCATTTTTTTTGGGGTGATATAGACGTATTTAACATATGCTTAATATTGTTAAACGCACATGTATTAAACCTGTAATTTATTTTTATTAGTATTTACTCCTTTCAGTATTTTGTAGGTTAACTTTTACTTTTATGTATAGAAATCGCTGCAGTGTATTATATACGACATAAAGTCTTCATTATTTTATATATATATATATATATATATATTATATATATACATATATATATATATCATACATATATATATATATATATATATATATATGTTGGTTACTATCCCTTCTATATTTTTATATATATTCTTATATTATATTATATATAATCTATACATACACGCGGTATCCTGCTGTGACCAGTTCATACATAATTACATAACGGTTAGGCTGCTGTGTCATAAGTTACGTAATAAGAAGTATATAAATTGGTATGGATTTCATTTAACCGTACAACATACATGCATACATATATAGAGGCAAGTATAGTTTTCATATGCTTTATAATACCAGAAATAGAAGACATACCAGGGAAGCCGGTAAAGAATTCCAGGAATTGATTAAATACGTCTTCCTGTCTGTCAGCCTGTCATCTAGACAAGAAGCTCTGATCGATGATATTGTACTTCCCCATATTTTCTCATTTTCCCAAAGGGTTTCCCACATACGTGTGCGTTTTGTACTCTCTCTCTCTCTCTCTCTCTCTCTCTCTCTCAGAATTGGACATACGTACGATTAAACAGTTGTCTTAAATCTCTTTGTTAGAGGGATATTGGAATGAAATCTCGTTTTGTTAGCCGAGATTTAAACAAGTCTGCTATTGTATTCATGTATTGATGGCACACTTTCATTTTTACTCTGCGACATCCATGACTCATTTTTTCTGTTAAAGAGAACTATTGAGATGGCTTTATCTGTCTCGTCCTCAGGTCTTAAAATCTCCTGAGGCTAAAGGGCTGCAAATTGGTGTGTTGTTCATCCACCCTTCAGTCATGAAATATACCAAATTGCAACCCTCTAGCTTCATTAGTTTGTATTTTATTTGAGGCTAAGGTTGTCCTTAATCGTGCGCGTGCGTCTGGCAACATCATAGGACAGGCCACCACCGGGCTGTGGTTGAAATTTTCAAGGGGCGCGGCTCATACGGCATTATACGCTGTACGTTAAACTCGATTGCGCCGAAGGCATTTATTACTTGTTTACATTTTCTTATAGTTTTGAAATATAGTCTGTTGATTTTTTTTTCACATTATTTATGATAAATGTATATGGTTTGTGAGAATTTTTTTTCCGTATATTCTTGTATCTTTGATAGTTCTGTCTTGTTTTTCTGGTAAAGAGTAACTTAGTATTACTAATTTATTATAAATTGTTGGAAGGAAAGCTGGATGATGAAAATGGAAAAAATAGAGAGAAGTAGGAGTTGTAATACACCATCTAGCATTCTTCCACTTTATTGTTATAATTTGTCTTTTCTGTAATCCATCTTGGCTTTGTTGCAATATTCTTATTGTAGCCTGAGGTGTCATCTGCCACCAACATTCGTAGATTTTTTTTCCAAGATCACCTACGAAAGATCATCGTTTAAACGAGCAATGACGATCGTAAATCTAAATGTACGGGAATAACACTAAAGTGAATAACAGTCTATGGCATTTATTGAGCTGTTGATTTTAAAGTCTCTGCCCTTCCAGTTTATCGATCCATATACGCTCTTCCTCATCCGTTTCGAAAAACGTGATGCGAAGTTGTCTGCCTCTTTATGTTTGTAGAATGTTTTGAGAACTTCGGGAGACTTCGGCAGTTGTACCATAAGAGCTCTGGCGGAATCAAAAATTCTGTTTACTTTCCAGTCAGTCTGGCAGTTTTCGTAGCCTCGTCGTCAAGGAGAAGTAGTCCTCTTCTTCTTCTTCTTCTTCTTCTTCTTCTTCTTCTTCTTTTTCTCTTCTTCTTCTTCTTCTTCTTCTCTGTTTCGTCTAGCATTTGTAGCTAGTGGAAGAATCTTAACCTCATTTCTGTCTCACTTAAATGCTATTTAAGAAAAGTTTTTTTTCTTATTGTAGAATGACCAGTCGAAAGATCTATATACGTCATTTGAATCTGTCGAGAATCCTGTTCAAGGAAAATTTACTGTAGTCAGAACGATTCAAGATATCATATTAGTTGATCTTCTGCCCAAAAGGGCCATTCTCGGTAGCATGTTAAAAAATGGCCTTTTTGCAAAATGATTCAGTAAGTGCTGGCTAACTCCTGTGAGTGGATACTTTAGAATGAGAAAAATTAGGTATTTAGCTCTCTCTCTCTCTCTCTCTCTCTCTCTCTCTCTCTCTCTCTCTCTGGCAAATTATATCCGTTCTCTATAGTGATGGTCTTGAATATCAAGATTCTCTTATGTTAAATTTTGGGTGCTGTCTGCATGTGTGTTCCCCTTAGGAGGTTAGTGTCGTCAGTGCACCCCAAACTGTGCACTGTAGGCATTGTTTTGGCAGCGTTCCTTCGGCCCTTAGCTGCAACCCCTATTACTGTACCTGCATTCATATTGCCTTCTTTCCATCTTACTATCTACCCTCCTGTTACACCTATCTACTCTCAGTTTCCCTTTCAGCGCTGAGTGACCTCAAAGGTCCCAGGGTTTGGGATTTGTCCTGAATTTAATATTCTATTCTATTCAATGTTTGTGTCCTTTGTTTCCAATAATTTTCAAGTTGACGTTAATACTGATATTGGATGGGCTCATTCCTCGTAACGAGGAACCATAATGCGCGCGCGCACACACACACACATATACACACACACTCACAAATAATATGTTTCATGTTGTAAAAATTCTCTCCTGAAATATCCATGGGAATCGCTGAGCCGTTCAAATTAATAACGGATTGTATTTGTTTATGCAAATTTTCTTTTTAACTGTTCGAGCAAAATTGACTGAAGTTGCGAAAATGTCCGCATTGGATGATGTGTGAGTGTAATAATTTTAGATGCGTCATAAAAGTGTATTGTTAAACTCATTTGAATAATCTGTGTGTGTGTGTGTGTGTGTTTTTCAATTTCATAACTGACAATCATTTGTTCTTTTCTCTTGATTTGTGAAATTCTGAACTAGATTTTCTCTTGTAGGAGTAAGCTAAATTATAAGATTGAAATTGTAACATTCTTGTTCGAATTCATTGTTTCCCGTAGTCGGTAGTGTCGTCAGTGCACCTCATGCAGTGCAAGGTAGGCATTACTTAGGGACATTTGCAGCGTCCCTTTGGCCACCAACAGCAACCCCTTCCATTCTTTTTACTGTATCTCCGTTCATATTCTCTTTCATCCTTCTTACTTTCCACCCTCTGCTAACGATGGTTTCGTAGTGCAACTGCGAGGTTTTCTTCCTGTTACGCCTTTCACACCTTTTTACTGTCAATTTCCCTTTCAGCGCTGAATGACCTCATAGGTCCCAACGCTTGGCTTTGGCCAAAATCCTCTATTCTATTCTGTTCTGAAGTCTGTTATGCAAATGGTAGAAGGCTACCTATTCATGTAAAATCTACATTATCTCATTACATTTATTGGCTCCTAAGTGGAAATGTATTAATATTCACTTTTCCCTGTTGGTTGATATATACTTATATCAATCAACAAGAATTCTGTAAAAGTTACCGATACATTTCTGGAGGGCAGGAAAGACAATCAGGTTCGACATTTCTGGAGGGCAGGAAAGACAATCAGGTTCGACAATTCTGGAGGGCAGGAAAGACAATCAGGTTCGACATTTCTGGAGGGCAGGAAAGACAATCAGGTTCGACATTTCTGGAGGGCAGGAAACGACTCAGGTTCGACATTTCTGGAGGGCAGAAAGACAATCAGGTTCGACATTTCTGGAGGGCAGAAAAAATAATCAGGTTCGACATTTCTGGAGGGCAGGAAAGACAATCAGGTTCGACATTTCTGGAGGGCTGGAAAGACAATCAGGTTCGACATATCTAGAGGGCAGGAAAGACAATCAGGTTCGACATTTCTAGAGGGCAGGAAAGACAATCAGTGGTTTCCAACCTTTTCCAATTCTTGGCCCCCTTCATTAAATGATACATTCTATGCGCTCCCCTCCCCTTCCTTAAATATTGTAATTTTACTGGCATAGTCGGCAAATGTCAATAATATATATATATATATATATATATATATATATATATATATATATATGTCAATTCCTTAATATAGAATTTGAAATAGTTTATATATTTAGACAACTAAATTTCATATTTATATCTGAAATATTTTCTCTGTATTTTGAAATTCCGAATTCCATAAAAATCAATATTTCAGAATCTATGTAATTTAGACGTTTTCTACAACTCATTCCATTAAGATGTCCTCTGGCTTTCCAAATTAATCTAAACGACAAACAAGATTTAATAAAAAAAAAAAATTACAAACGAGGGAGAGAGAATGACAAACGAGAAAAAAATAGTAATTGCTTTAAAAATAAAGACAATCTGAAGCATCCCTGAAATTAACGACCGGACACTCAAAATAAAATAGCAGCTATTAAGAACTGTGAAATTCGGAGGGCAGGAAAGACAATCAGGTTCGACATTTCTGGAGGGCAGGAAAGACAATCAGGTTCGACATTTCTGGAGGGCAGGAAAGACAATCAGGTTCGACATTTCTGGAGGGCAGGAAAGACAATCAGGTTCGACATTTCTGGAGGGCAGGAAAGATAATCAGGTTCGACATTTCTGGAGGGCAGGAAAGACAATCAGGTTCGACATTTCTGGAGGGCTGGAAAGACAATCAGGTTCGACATATCTAGAGGGCAGGAAAGACAATCAGGTTCGA
Source organism: Macrobrachium nipponense (assembly GCF_015104395.2). Lineage (NCBI taxonomy): Eukaryota > Metazoa > Arthropoda > Malacostraca > Decapoda > Palaemonidae > Macrobrachium > Macrobrachium nipponense. The sequence goes on from NC_061096.1 coordinate 38,755,607, forward strand.
CATTTCTAGAGGGCAGGAAAGACAATCAGGTTCGACATTTCTGGAGGGCAGGAAAGACAATCAGGTTCGACATTTCTGGAGGGCAGGAAAGACAATCAGGTTCGACTTTTCTGGAGGGCAGGAAAGACAATCAGGTTCGCACATTTCTGGAGGGCAGAAAGACAATCAGGTTCGACATTTCGGAGGGCTGGAGGGCAGGAAAGACAATCAGGTTCGACATTTCTGGAGGGCAGGAAAGACCAATCAGGTTCTGACATATTCTAGAGGGCACAGGAAATATAGACAATCAGGTTCGACATTTCTGGAGTGCAGGAAAGACAATCAGGTTCAACATTTCTGGAGGGCAGGAAAGACAATCAGGTTCGACATTTCTAGAGGGCAGGAAAGACAATCAGGTTCAACATTTCTGGAGGGCAGGAAAGACAATCAGGTTCGACATTTCTGGAGGGCAGGAAAGACAATCAGGTTCGACATTTCTGGAGGACAGAAGGGACAATCAGGTTCGACATTTCTAGAGGGCAGGAAAGACAATCAGGTTCGACATTTCTGGAGGACAGGAAGGACAATCAGGTTCGACATTTCTGGAGGGCAGGAAAGACAATCAGGTTCGACATTTCTGGAGGCGGAGGAAAGACAATCAGGTTCGACATTTCTGGAGGGCAGGAAAGACAATCAGGTTCGACATTTCTGGAGGGCAGGAAAGACAATCAGGTTCGACATTTCTGGAGGGCAGGAAAGACAATCAGGTTCGACATTTCTGGAGGGCAGGAAAGACAATCAGGTTCGACATTTCTGGAGGGCAGGAAGGACAATCAGGTTCGACATTTCTAGAGGGCAGGAAAGACAATCAGGTTCGACATTTCTGGAGGGCAGGAAAGGACTATCAGGTTTGACATTTCTGGAGGCAGGAAAGACAATCAGGTTCGTCATTTCTGGAGCAGGAAAGACAATCAGGTTCGACATTTCTGGAGGGCAGAAAGACAATCAGGTTCGACATTTCTGGAGGGCAGGAAGGACAATCAGGTTCGACATTTCTAGAGGGCAGGAAAGACAATCAGGTTCGACATTTCTAGAGGGCAGGAAAGACAATCAGGTTCGACATTTCTGGAGGGCAGGAAAGACTATCAGGTTTGACATTTCTGGAGGGCAGGAAAGACAATCAGGTTCGTCATTTCTGGAGGGCAGGAAAGACAATCAGGTTTGACATTTCTAGAGGGCAGGAAAGACAATCAGGTTCGACATTTCTGGAGGGCAGGAAAGACAATCAGGTTTGACATTTCTGGAGGGCAGGAAAGACAATCAGGTTCGACATTTCTGGAGGGCAGGAAAGACAATCAGGTTTGACATTTCTGGAGGGCAGGAAAGACAATCAGGTTCGACATTTCTGGAGGGCAGGAAGGACAATCAGGTTTGACATTACTGGTGGGCAGGAAAGACAATCAGGTTCGGAGATTCGTTTCTTTGTCTTGACCTTGATCCTGATTTAATTTCTGATTCTAAATGTGCCTCGTTGTCCAACTTCTCAGTTCCAGAGGTCCTTTATTCCTCAGACTGTTGGACTCTGGAACAGTCACTCTGAGGATGTTAAGCAACTGGAACCTGAAAAGTTCCAGCGAAGATGCATTAACTACCCTAAAGCAATTCTCTTTGCATTTTATGATTTACTTACATTTTTATCTACTTATTTATTAATTTGTTACTTTATTTATGCTTTTATGAAAACTGTTCTCTTCTTTCTGTATTTCTCATTACCTTCTTAGAGTCTTTTTAATAAAGAACATATTTGGAAGCTTGAATTTCAAGCCATTGGTCCTTATGAGCATGTTCCATATGCATAATTTTCATCGTCTGAATAATAATAATAATGATAATAATAATAATAATTTGGTAATTTCCAAGGTAAATATCATCACTTTTAGTATAATGTGGTGTTGAGAACACGGGCTTGCCCCCCCCAAAAAAAAAAAAAAAAAAAAAAAAGTAAATAAATAAAAACTGCCACTGACTTGAGTTACGGGAAGTCCAAGTGCTTTCCCTGAGAGCGGAATTTATTTCGCCTCAGCAGCATCAACAGCAACTGCAGCAGCAGCAGCTTGTGACGAATTGAACTCATTTCGCTAATTGCGAAACAGCGAAGAAGAAGAAGAAGAGGGAGAAGAAGACGACTCGGAGGAGGCAGCGAATAAGAGCATCTGTCCTCACACAGCCAGCGCCTCTTATCCCGTTTACAAAAGCACCCTTGTCATCTTATAGCCTCCCAGTTTCCAGCTGCCTTTGTTAAAGATGTGCTAATGAAAGCAACATGCTGCTTGTTTTGGGAGAGGGGGGACCGGGTTAGGGGGGCAGGGGGAGGGTAGCGGGTGGATACTTGTCGCTTATGACACTTCATGTCTCTTAACTGCCACACCCTACCCAACTCCTTCCCCCCCCCCCCCCCCCCCCCCCCCTCCCCCCCCCCCCCCCCGCCCTCTCATCTGCTTCTCTCCTGGCATTCTTTTCCCGATATACATCTCGTCATTGCGAAAGATCTCTCTCTCTCTCTCTCTCCGCTCCTTTCCTTTCCTTTGTTTGACTCATGGATTTTGCAAAGAAATTATTTTTGGTCACACCAGCATGACAGTTTCGATGATATCGTTTTCATTTCTGCTGAGCAGCTGCAGTTATTTATTAGATATAGTTCTTATTAGTGTGACTTTCGGTTGATTGAACAGGTGCAGTAATATGAGGGCATGGATTTAGGATACACCTTTGGAAGCGTAGTATGATGTCAGGGAAGTGGGAGGTTGTACTTAGTTACTTCAAGTCTGGTCACAGTGATCCTTTTTGTAATGATTGCCTGGTCCAGTAGACTGTTCTGCATTTGCTTGTCGAATGGCCACGTCTTCTGAAACGGAGAGACCAGTTTATTTTAGTCAACGGGGACAGATAGTCAAGGCCATCATATCATTCATATATGAATATAAAGGGAGATTGTGCATTTGTCTACCTCATGTCTACTGTCTGTCATCCTAGCAACTATACAACATTGTATCTGCCACATTTAGATGATTATTACAACTCCCTCTTAACAGATGTAGGGATTTCAGTCACACTTGGCAAACAAGTCGACCCTCATGCAATGCCAGTCACCGTCTGTCACGCTTACCTTGTCGTCTGAATTCCCCTGACATAGATGAAATGATTGTAGTCAAACTTGATACAAAGTTTCATAGGTGTGTTTGAAGTGAGATTATGCTTCTAACCATCTACCTGTCGGTTCGTCAGCATGTCCGTCACATTAACCTGGACGTTAGATGGTTTGTTTGTCTTTGCCTGTCCACTTTATTACGGTCTGTAAAATTTCAGCCAAACTTGGTGCAAGGCCAACTACCGTACCATCATGCACAGATGTACACAGAGGGACATGTTCTGTCCTCCTGTCTGTTAACTATACGTTTAGACCGGCAGCCCGGACCATTGAGATACAACGAACGAGATACCGAATGTAACCCCTACCGGTAGTTAGGAGTAGACTTGTTAACTGTGAAAAATGACCGTCTGCCGAAAATATATGGGTGGCTTACTTAACAAAGCGACCAAACCTAATTGCTCGTTAGATTTTGGGTCTAGATCCAATATATGAGATACCAGATGAAACTAATATATAATATCTGCAGACTCTCCTGATTATAGAATGACCAGTGACAGACATTTTGGAGGTGGGTTCCCCCTCCCCCGACAGACGCACTGAAAAGGGGGGTTAAGTTGGATCTAGATCCAACTTAGGATGATACCGAGTTTAAAATTTACACTACAATAGCACTGCACATCCTAGAATACTGTGGTGGTAATGACAGACGTTTTTAGTGGGTGGTACCCCCTGACAGACGCCCCACAACGAGTGGGGAGGGGGAGGCAGGATCTGCATCCAACATTGGGAGATACCAAGAGGTAAAATTTGTACTACAATTGCACTGCGCATCCTAGAATGCTGTGATGTAAATGACAGACATTTTAGTGGGTGGTTACCCCTGACAGACACCCCACAACGAGTGGGGAGGGGGAGGGGGAGGACAGGATTTTGCATCTAACATGGAGATACCAAGTAAAATCTGTACTACAATAGCACTGCACTTCCTAGAGTACTGCAGTGGTAATGACAGATATTTTAGTGGGTAGTTACCCCCTGACAGACACCCCACAACGAGTGGGGGGGAAGGGGGAAGGGGAGGGTAGACAGGATCTCCATCCAACATCGGAGACACCAAGTAAAATTTGTACTACAATAGCACTTGCACATCCTAGAATGCTGTGATGGTAATACCAGACATATTAGTGGGTGGTTACCCCCTGACAGACACCCCACAATGAGTGGGGAGGGGGAGGGGGAGAGGGGGACAGGGACTGCATCCAACATTGGAGATACCAAGTTAAAACTTTGTACTTACAATAGCACTTCATATCCTAGAATGCTGTGATGGTAATGACAGACATTTTAGTGGGTGGTTTCCCCTGACAGACACCCACCCTAACAGGTGGGCAGGGGGAAGGGCGCCAAGCCCTGGTAATGAATGTCTAGATTAGTATAGTGGGCTACTATTGACCGTATTATACATTATCGTGATATATTAATAAATATTTTATCCTTTCTATATCCTTTGTATTTATCTAACACAGTGTTTCCCAACCTTTGACATTTGAGGAACCCCTGAGACAATTTTCCTCATCCCAAGGCCAAGAACCCCAAGACACACACACACACGCACACACACACCTATATATATATATATATATATATATATATATATATATATATATATATATATATATATATATATAAGCATTTGCATTAATTACCTTTAGTAAAACAGAGGGAAAAAATCTCGCGCGATATGTTACGATAAATAAATTATAGGACTACGATTTCTCACGCCATGTTTAACGAAAAATATATACTTATAAATAACAAATAATTAAATAAAACATGAATTCGTACGGAACACCTGGTGATCGTTCACGGAACCCTAAGGTTCCACGGAACCCTAAGGTTCCACGGAACCCCGGTGACGATTGGCTGATCTAACACAAAAATAATTTATTTATTTCATATAATAATTCTGTCATATTATTATTTTGTCAAGCAAGCAACTAACTTCAATTATATATAGTAGGGGAGCCCGGGCTAGTTGCTACAGGGGTAAGTTGGCATACTCAACATGACTTTAAAGTTTACCTAGGATGACTGCAATACATATACTGTGTAATTGCCACGTGGTTCCTCAATTACCAGCAAAATTCTATAGAGATAGAACGTAGGAGCTCGAATTTATGAGACAATTTTTATTTTGATGGTAGTAAGTAAAATATTTTAATCTTTCTGTTATTTGCTATAACATCTATACATTCATAAAGATTAGTTTTCAATGATAGCATAGTTTTCCTTATGGTTTAAAGATTCTATAGCATTAAAATTATTAATTCAAGGTTTCTTGGTGGGACTGGTAATCGTACCAAATGGTAGGGATGGGCAAGTTGGCTCAAAATAAATGGGGCAAGTTGGCACACGTTATTTGATAGCAATAGTAAGCCTATTTATTTATATAATTTACGTTTTGTTTCTTGGATTTGGAAGGATAATGAGATTAGTGTCCTATCATTTCCTCCACATTGTTCTCACAAGTTGCAGCCCCTGGATTTTATGTGTTAACAGGACATGTGATTCGTGGATGACTGGTAATCCGGGATCAAGTATACCCATCTGTGACATTCCTGGTAAAGTTTCCTCGGCTTTACCTCTAGCTGTCACTTATTCTGATGTTTTCAATTGGTTTAGGATTGATGGAATTTCAACTCTGAATTACAGACTATTTCAAGATTTTGATTTTACGGGTGGTTATGTAACAGATTGAGAGATGTCCGAAAAGACACATGGGCTTCAGATCAGTCATCAGCGTGATACAGAGTTTAAGAACTGCTCTTGTTGATCCAGAAGAAAGCTCAGCGAAGAGAGCCTGTGTTTGGTAAGCCAGGAGAAGTGTGGGTCCAGTGCAGGGCATGTAACATGTGGGAGCATGAAGACTATGACGAGGATTTATTTCACACCTGCCACAATTACAACTAGATGATGATCTGAAGTAATACTAATGCCTTATATTTTTGTATTTTGGAATTCAGAGGGTATTTTTTGCTATTTGATTTAAATGCAATGTAGAAATTTTCTTTTAATTATCAATGTGCCAACTTACCCCATAATGTGTGCCGACTTACCCCGTGGGGCAAGTGGCACGAAAAGTTATTTTTTTTCTAAAGCTTATTGTTATCTTATGTTGAAAGCAAACAACAATTATTTTGCTCTATGATAAAGACGAATGTTAATATTTTTCAATAGTGGTAAGAATTTTGCAACAAGTTTGTTTTTCTATTCGCAATGACCAAATTGTAAAAAGTGTGCCAACTAGCCCCGGTCTCCCCTACTCGCTTTAGCTTTGTTTACGATATGAAAATTAATGTAGCGGTGGTTGGAAGACTGACTGACACTATAAAGTAGCATATAAGTTCTTATCATTATTAGAGTTATTGCTGTAAAATGTCTATGTACATAACATTTGTTAAATAGAGTTACGCACCATTAAATAGATAGTAATATACATATGTAATATATACGCTATAGTCAGGGTACAGATCATAATAATTGTGCTACAGCCTACTCGGTTGTTTTATCGAAGCAGGACTACCTTCTTTTGGTTTCAACTGACCTTTCATGCTAATGAAACTATGGATACATTTTTGTATTATCAGTTTTATTGAAGAATATTGTCGTTACTATAGTCGACTTTTTTCGGCTGGCGTAAAATTCGTCAGACATAATACACCTGGCTGAGGAAGGACACAGAGGATCTCTGTTTTTTAAACAATATCTCTTCACACCAAGTTATTTCGAACATTTCCATTCTCTCAAGAAGATTATGAATAAATACAAGAGCAAACTAGACAAAAAAAAAATAATCACCTTGCATTAATGTAAAGAAAACAAGAGAAATGAAAAATTAGTGCGATTGTCAATTTTTTCTATCGTTAATGTTTAATGAGTCAGTGTTTAGCGCATTGTTAGGGTTTAGTGAGTATGCGTTTCGTGAATGTTTATGAGTAAGTGTTCGATGAATGTTAAGGGTTTAGTGGCTGTTTAATGTGTCAGTATTCAGTGAATGTTTACTGAGTCTTTAGGGTTTAGTGAATGTTTTGTGAATGTTATTGAATGTTTATTGTGTAAGTATTCAGTGAATGTTTTGTCTTAAGGGTTTTAGTAAATGTTTTGTTTGAATGTTAAGTGAACGTTTAGTGAACGTCTTGTAATGGTAGTGTTTAGTGAATATTTAGTGTGTAAGTATTCAGTGAGTGTTAGTGTTTAGCAAAGTTTTAGTATGTAGTGTTTATTAAGTTTTTTAATGAGTGGGGGATGTTCATTCACTGTTTAGTATTTAATAAGTATTTAGGGTTTGGTAAGCATTTAGTATTCAATGAGTGTTTGGGGTTTAGTGAATGTTTAGTGTTTAATTAATGTTTAGGATTAAGTGAGTGTTTAGTGAATGTTTACTGAGTGTTTGGGGTATAATGAATATTTAGTAAATTTAGTATTTCAAGTGTTTAGTGAGCATTTAGTGTATAGTGAGTGCCTAGTGAGTGTTGGGTATTCAGAGTGTTATAGAGAGTGTGTGTGAGTGTATGTTAAGTGTGTGTGTGTGTGTGTATAGTGAATGTATGCAAGTGTGAGTGCTTACTGAGTAAGTGCATTGTGAGTGTTGGTGGTTAGTGATTGTACATTACTGTTTAGTTAGTGCTTCGCTACCATATGCAAAGAAAGTCCTGTATTTACACAGGAACCATTTATGATTGACACTGCTTAGATCCAAGAGCAGATGCTTAGGCCTGACCACAATGGTTGGAGTGCTTAGGTGTGTTTTCGTAAGGTAATTTTTCTCTGTGAAATTGGGTCGAATAATAATAATAATAATAATAATAATAATAATAATAATAATAATAATAATAATAATAATAATAATAATAATAAGAAGTCTCTCGGCAGGGAGATCGCTACTCCAGTGATTGACGCCCTATGCCTTGCACACAGCTGACATGTTTGCACATTCGGTTGTCAAATTTTTATGACTGTTGGAGACGCATTATAAATCATATTAACAATGGTAAATGCATTGAACAAACGTGAGGATATAATATGATGTTAGTGCCTGTCTACTGGATATAATGAACAAATAAAGAAAAAAATATTTCCAGGGAGAAAATTAGCCGAATAATGGTCGTCAAAGCCAGCATCGATGGAATGTATTGAAACACATTACATAGGCTGCCTGTGGTGCGTGCCGGCGGGAAGTTAAGAGACAAACGCACTCGGCTGGCTTTAAACATCAAATTGTGTATCATTTTTATTTAAGTTTAGATTTTCTTCCCTGAATATATATGGTACCTGATACTTGGTGATAATGTACAGATAAATTTGAGTGAGGCCGCCGAAAATAAGTGGACTATTAGATAACTGACATGATATTATAGGCCAACTTAATTTGGGAGTCAGGAGCTCCAATTTGTATGATCGTCAACCTTCGGGAGGGGGATAAAATGGGGGAAAATGTTTTAATCTTTATAGTTAGTTAGCTTATCCTGAACAATTTCATTCACAGTTTCCGTTTCCAGTAAAATTATTTGTGAATGTGCGGGTGTTAAAACGGCTCTTTATGATGGGACTTTGGTCTTAATATCAATCGAATTCCCATATCCGATAAAAATTTCATTTCATCCACACGAACCAACTAAAGAACAATTCATTTATGGTAAGACACGTTGGGCTACGAACCTCGACATTGCTGCAGTGTCCTAACTATAGGCAAGAAAAGAAAATGACCAAAGACGCTATTAAAGCGAGAATACTTATCTTACATTTCATTTTTTAGAGGAACTGAGAGTGGCACCATATGACTGGTTTAATTATTGGCACAATATGACTGGTTTAATTATTCAAAAATGGGTCAGCACACTACTTTGCAGCTGTTGCCAATTGTGACCCCCTCCCATTCAGATAAAATACTTTGTGTGAAGTAATAACTCCAAACCAAAGGATAGTGCTAATATTATATATAGTATATAGTATATATATATATATATATATATATATATATATATATGTGTGTGTGTGTGTGTGTGTGTGTGTGTGTGTGTGTGTGTCGTGCGTGTGAAACTATAGAAAGTAGACCAAGTCTAGTAAGTGTCACACATAGTATTTATATAGATGTGATGGAATTAATAAAGTGAAATATTTCCATACTTTAATAGGAATTTTAAAAAATAACTCCGGCAGTAATTCTTATCCTGAACATCACAATATTTCTTGAATTTTTTGCCGGTTTTTACATTTTATCAGGCTCACGATTTTCAGATACTTACCATATTTTCTAATATTAAATATTGCCTATGATAGATTTTGAATATTTCAAAGGTGTCCCACCTCTCCCTTCCAATCGTAGGTTATGTCGGTGAAAGGGTAACCACCCACTAAAATGTCTGGCATTACCATCACAGCATTCTAGGATATGAAGTGTTATTGTGGTACAAATTTTACTTTATATCTCCAATGTTGGATGTAGATCCTGTCTCCCCCTCCCTACTCGTTGTGGGGTGTCTGCCAGAGGGTAACCACCCTTAAAATGTCTGTCATTACCTCCACAGTACTCAAGGATGTGCAGTGCTATTGTAGTACAAATTTTACTTGGCATCTCCAATGTTGGATGCAGTTCCTGGCTCCCCTCCTCCCCCCCCCCCCCCCCACTTGTCGTTGGGGTGCCGGTCAGGGGGTAACTACCCACTAAAATATCTGTCTTAGTTCCACTGCAGTACTCTAGGAAGTGCAGTGCTATTGTAGTACAAATTTTACTTGGCACTATGATGTTGGATGGAGATCCTGTCTCCCCCTCCCCCTCCCCCCCCCCACTCGTTGTGGGGTGCCGGTCAGGGGGTAACTACCCACTAAAATGTCTGTCATTACCATCACAGCATTCTAGGATGCGCAGTGCAATTGTAGTACAAATTTTACTTGGTATCTCCAATGTTGGATGCAGATCTGCCTCCCCCTCCCCACTCGTTGTGGGGCGTCTGTCAGGGGTAACCACCCACTAAAAACGTCTGTCATTACCACCACAGTATTCTAGGATGTGCAGTGCTATTGTAGTGTAAATTTTACTCGGTATCTCCTAAGTTGGATCTAGATCCAATTAACCCCCCCTTTTCAGTGCGTCTGTCAGGGGGAACCCACCCTCCAAAATGTCTGTCACTGGTCATTCTATAATCAGGAGAGTCTGCAGACATATTATATATTAGTTTCATCTGGTATCTCATATATTGGATCTAGACCCAAAATCTAACGAGCAAATTAGTGGTGCTTGTTAAGGTAAGCCACCCATATATTTTCGGCAGACGGTCAGTTTCACAGTTTACAAGTCTACTCCTAAATACCAGTAGGGGTTATAGTCGGTATCTCGTTCGTTGTATCTCAACGGTCCTGCTGCCGCTCTAGTTGTGAGGCCATTGTCATGTCACAGCAACTTGATGGTTGAAGGGATTTAAATCAAAATTAGTACAGAGGAAGACCATCAGTTAGAGATGTGCGTGAAGGGAGATGGTTCATTTTCCGATTTGTATATCCATGTGTCTGTTAAAGTTTACCTTGTCATAATTTGTCTGCCAGTGTGGATTTCTTTTACGCTTGAATGTTATCGCAATTCCCGGTTACACTTATACGTGTTATCCCAACTTCTTTGACATTGTTGATCGGTTTTCGATCAAATTTGACATCATGGTAGTCCATTAAGTAAAGATGGGTTTTCTCGTATTAGTTTGTGTTCTTGTGGGCAGCTGCACCATTATCGTAGAATCATTCGAAACAGCAATGATGCAAATTAATTTTATTATTTTTATATCTTGAGAATATACAAACTTCAGGTACAAAATCCCTAGGAACGGAAGTCATATGGTACTTTGAACAGGAACTAGGCAAGATGTTGACAATGTATATTTGTGATGACTAAGTAATATACATGTCATATCTTTTTTTCGGTAAAATTTTGGTGAGATATTGGCCTATATTCATATTACTCCTTTCTGTGAGATGTTACTCCTTGTTATTTCTTTAATGTCATTTAAGTTTGGTAAATCAAGAACAGTATTGTTGTGAAAGTTATTTTATAATATATATATATATATATATATATATATATATATATATATAATATATATATTAATAAAATATATTAAACACTTTTTGCCAGCTGTATGAAGCAGTTTTTATCTACGAAACTATGTCAGCACTTTGGCATTCAGCTAATTATGGATTTTCAAGAAATAATGATTTGCATACGCATAGTTTACAGCTGTCTCAAGATTATAATCCATTAAGATTAAAGGTACGACTTAGCTGAAAACAGCTCATCTAATGACATTTATCTTATGTCACAGTCGCTTTTATAAACCTTGGCATCAGATGCCCCAAATCCTTATAAAAAGAAAAAAAAAGTGTCAAGGCCAACAACTGGCATCTTATGTCTTGAGGTTTTCCTCGAACGATGTTTAACATCCTTTTAAGACAGAATCATTTGTTGACTATGAATGTTATATCCACGTGGCAGAGTTGTGGTAGAATGGTAAATAAGGGTTCCTTTAAGATTGGTTGGTGCAGCTGCTGCTGTAAGTTTTTTTTTTTTTTTTTCATCTGTTTAAATGTTAGTGTGTTTCGACAGGAAAATTATTGTAGAATTGTTATTTTATCTTAATTGCTTATAACAATTAATGATAATAGTTTTTGAAATTTTATCTGTATAAGTGTTTGTGTGTTTTGACAGAAAAAATATAATTGATTTCAGATGTCAAAGTAGTACTTATAATAATATTAATATGTGGGTAGAAGACCCTCTTACAAGCAATAAATAGATTAATATATGTACTTTGCGCATCTGCTATTTAATTTACATGCTGTTACGCAGAATCTCATTTAGGAAATTGAGGAATTTCAATATAGACTCCAAGGCAATCCAGTCTGTCATTATTTTTTAATAATAATAATAATAATATAATAATAATAATAATATAATAATAATAATAATGAGTAACGAGATTGTAGTGTCTTATTTTTTAATGTCTGAGGACGAAGGTAGACAGCTGAGGGGAAAGTTATAAGCACATTTTTTGTTATTTGACTGCTCAGTTGAACGTATGGCAACCAAGCACGTGAAGGGGTTATAGAAGTTAGTTCTTATCATAAAGAAAGGTGAACACACACACACACACACACACACACATATATATATATGTATATATATATATATATATATAATATATATATATAATATATATATATAAAATGCGTGTTTGTTTGTGTGTGCAAATATGTATGCATATATACACTTACAAGTATATTTGTATATGTGTATATATATATATATATATATATATATATATATATATATATATATATATATATATATATGTATACGATCACAAGTAACACGTGAAGATTGTATATCAAGAGCCAGCAGCAAAAATGAAAACAGCAGTACCTAGCGCTTTCGTGTATTCTTGACACACCTCATCAGGGTACAATATATAAAAGAATGAAAAATAGCTTCGAAATATCAAAAGTAAACATAAAAACAAAAAAGAAAATCAGAACAATCAAACAGCCTAGTCAAGAAGTAAATGGTCCACAGCCTAGAATTACACTTAAAGGACAACAACAAATGGAAATGGAACTACTAAGCAGTCAATTACATAGTTACGAAGTTGTCAACACAATACATTTCGTAAGCCAGTTATCTAGTTTATATTGTCCGTTGCTAATATTAAAAACACTACATTGGACTTATATTTTATATACTAGATTCTATAATATTTTCTTTTAATAATGTCTCTACAAAATAAAACCTTTTCCTTGAATTGTTCCAATTAATGCGTGATTAAAATTATTCATATGTGCTCTCTTTTTACATATGAATAATTTTAATCACGCAATTAATTGGAACAATTCAAAGGAAATTTTATTTGTAGAGACATTATTAAAAGAAATATTATAGAATCTAGTATAATAAAAATATAAGTCATGTAGTGTTTTTAATATTAGCAACGGACAATATAAACTAGATAACTGGCTTACGAAATGTATTGTTGACAACTTCGTAACTATGTAATTGGACTGCTTAGTAGTTCCATTTCCATTTGTTGTTGTCCTTTAAGTGTAATTCTAGGCTGTGGACCATTTACTTCTTGACTAGGCTGTTTGATGTTGTTCTGTATTTTACTTTTTTTTTTGTTTTTATGTTTTACTTTTGATAATTCGAAGCTATTTTTCATCTTTTATATATTTGTACCCTGATGAGGTGTGTCAAGAATACACGAAAGCGCTAGGTACTGCTGTTTTTCATTTTTCCTGCTGGCTCTTGATATATATTATATATATATATATATATATAATATTATATATATATATATATATATAATAGCTTGTGCACTTTGCTGAAATATGAAATTGTAAGCTTTATCAACAGTTATGTCATTCAAATGTAAACAGGATAGCTTGCATAATTTGACAAAAGCTCCATTTGTGCCATAAAAGTTTTTATTATTGTTATGCTTTCTACAACCATTCTCAGTTTACTCTACAACTGTCTTGCATTGTTGTCATTGTAATAAAAAATCATATATGTCATGGACTTTTCTTTCCATTTTCAAACTCCCTAGACATCTGTTTCACAATCATCACCTAATCCATCCATACACCTTTTTTGACTTACTATTCACAGCGCCTCCCTTGCCGACATTAATCACTTGTCACAGTTACCCAATCAGAGCCTGTTCGTGTAACTTTCCACTTTTCCTGATGAACACTTTGTATCAATAATTCTCATCCCTTTTCCTTAACGCCTTCGTAAAGGGCGATTTAATCCCCTTAATCCAAAACAGGAACACTTCCATTAAGGTTCATCATATCTCATGTCCTTTTCTAACAGTCAAATTACTCTCGACACCATAATGAAGTATCCCATTAGCTCGAGTTGCCTTTCGATGCTTATGTTTTCGCTTACTCGGGGAGTAAGCCTCCAAATTAATTTTTTGCTGTTGGGCGATAGGAAAGGTCTAAAAAGGTGTGGAAAAGGTGTTTCGCGTTGAGTTAAAGGTACAGGAATTTTAGGATAGGATAGTTATGATTTATTTATTAGAGTGAAATGTGAAGAATGAATAATGGGCATATTAAACAGTACAGAAAAAACGTTTTTTAATCAAATATTTCGTATATTTTTTTATTTCATTTGGTGAAACAAACGGTCTATCTGTCCGTATAGATTTAGCACGTATTACTTTATTTGATACTGAATTTAGAGGCTATATTTCTGTTCAGTTAGTTTGTTTCCACTTATAATAACTGAGAATATATGAACACGTTTAAGTTATGTCCTTTTTATTTGATATGAGTATTAATTACGAAGACCACTTCACGTTAAGTTAGGGGTATAATTTTTGCAACTTATGCGTCTGTGGAAAGTCTTGCACGCTTCCCGAGTAAGTTGGAGGTCGGATCACTCCTTTTTTCATTTTTCATTTTTTTTTCTCTCTCCAGAAATCAGTTCCATAATCATTTCGAGATGCATGTACTGTGTCGATTAGTTCTGATGAAGCTCCATTCTAATAGCTGCTTGAATTCTTTTCGTTGGTATTACTGCCGATTTAAAAAGGTTACGTTTATGAAATTTATTTCATTTGCATTGTTAGTTGACTAATGCGATATGTCTTTTCTGCCTGGGGAATCATGTCCATAATTAAATCGTTCATTAGGTGTTAGGACAGATTTTACAGAATGTTTATGGTGTAGTCCTGTTGCATTAGCGTTGTCTCCTTGGCGAAGGCTAAAGAATTTTAGGTATGATAAATGATTTTTCTCTAAATCCCTCCAGTTACTTGAATTCACACGTATGTTTGCATATTTTTACGTTCAACTTCAAAAGACAAACTCATTAAAAAGTCAGCGAGGCCTTGAACACAGAAACAAAACTTACCTACCCAATTAATGCCAGCAAGCAACCTGGGCTGACAATCACTCAATCCCACGTGTGTTCAGTAAGTCTCATCATTACCTCTGGACATTTTGCGAAGCTTGCTAAGTCATGAAAATAGCCATATAATTAAGTTGACATTATGACTGGGCGTCGGAGATGAAGATTAATGCGCACATATCTGTAAATAAGAAGCTTATGAATATCAGAGGACGCGGCAGCTCGTCAAACCCTTTTGGGTAAAATCGCCTGTTAATGATGTTTGTGATCAGGCAACGGGGAGATTGTTTTGGACGATGTGATATCGGCTCTGGGTCTCGGTTTTAATTGCCTGCCCTGTTTTGAAGGTGCATTACGTAATGTGCTGTTTGAAATATACGTCTTTGCAAGTACAGTCATTCTGTTATGTTTGGCTCATGGCTATTCCTTGTCAGTGGGTGGACACTTACATGGATATTAGGATTTTGTTCTGTAATCATTCAAATTTGCGTCTTCAGTTGGGGTTATTCAGTTATTTATTGGTATCTGAATTACATATATTTCTGTATTGACGAGGTTGGTAGTATGATGAAGGGGTACAGAAGGTTGAATATAAGGTATTCTGTAATCTGTTTTAGAACCACATGATTATTAATTAATAGCCGTATCTTCAATTAAGGTTACGAATTGATATTTTCGGAATCTGCCTTGCATAATTCTGCATTGAAGTTCCTATATAACATGACATAGGGTTATAGAAGGTTATACGTAAAGTATTGACTTATGATTAATCATAATGTAGATAGTCATTTGTGACGAATTTCTGTTTTAAAACCATATAGTTATTGCAAGTATTATTTTACTCTCCGTACATTATACATTAGAGGGCGGTTAATTTTGTAAGCATATCACCTGCTGGGACATTTATCGAAAGTATAAAACTCTCTCTCTCTCTCTCTCTCTCTCTCTCTCTCTCTCTCTCTCTCTCTCTCTCTCTCTCTCTCTCTGTATGCGGTATTCACTTTCAAGCCCTATTTATTTTTGTCACATTGTCATACTAAAATTATAATAATTATTCAGATGTCAACTTTGATCTATCCTGAAGCTCTCTCTCTCTCTCTCTCTCTCTCTCTCTCTCTCTCTCTCTCTCTCTCTCTCTCTCTGCTTTCGTGACCTCCATATGAATTCACAAAAGGTGGGTGTTGTGTCAGGTGATAGGTGATTAGCAGGTGACATCGAGGATTTATTTTTTTTTTTAATTTAATTTTTGCGTTATGAAATAATACGAATTATTATATGACTTGGGTATGAAAGTATTTTCTTGGGTGTTATTTGGTATAACTAAGTTAATGTATTTTTTATTACGTTTATGATATGTTGCTTAGTGTTGCTATTGAATATAGATTGTTATCCACATACTGTTCACATGTATATGCGTACATATAAATATACAGTTATATATATAATATATCATATTTATATTATATATATTTATATGTGCGTGTGTAAATTACACACACACACACACACACGCACACACACACACATATATATATATATATATATATATATATATATATATATATATATGCGTGTGTATGTAGGTATTTACGTATGTGTGTGTGTGTATGTATGTGAGTTGGTATTGCACTCCACGTCAGAGTATAGATGAAACCGCATATTTATTCTCATATTCGTTCATCGGATGAAAGACGTCTTACAGCGTAAATTAAACTTATGTATCATACTTTACACTCCCTTAAGTAAAATATGCCTCGCCTTTATTTTATCCAAAGTGCGCGCATGAGGGCAAGATAGACACACACACATCATCAGCTTACTGTTATTTATGCAGGGAGAGCGAGTGGCTGGGATTCTTAATGAGCTGACATATTTTTCCTGACCTGGATATAATTGATGATCTTCCATTTCCCTCCTCAAGGTAGTTTCATAATTATGTTGATTTATTTTCTGTTGGTTATTTGTTGAATAATCAAGTTAAATGTAACAAATTATTATTAGTTTTTTTTTTTATTTGGGATAGGTAGGTAATTTGATTAACAGATCGGTAAAATATTGAAATGTATGGAACTGCACAGCGATCGTATACGAGTATTTTGCAATAGTATGTTTGTGATTGCGAGCAATGTCAGTTCATAGGAAAGAGCATGGTTATGTACTTGAATATATATATATATATATATATATATATATATATATATATATATATATATATATATATATATATATATATATATATTAATTAGTGTTTGTTTGCATTTTTTGCATTACTGAAAGGGACAGTCTTCTTTTAATAAACTACCAATATTTTAATACTGAAGCTGATTATATAGTGCAAATATGTGACCTGCCTTTGTGTGTGTATGTGTGCGCGCTCGGATTGAGAAGCCTTTGATCTCTCTCTCTCTCTCTCTCTCTCTCTCTCTCTCTCTCTCTAATACAGAATGCGCATGCCATGTTGCATGTCTCTGTATTGTCAGAGGATTAGGCGGCAGCGGCATCATGCAACGAGTTACGTTGTTGAGTTTTTCTTTGTTACGATTTTTTGTTTTTCATTTGTTTTTTGTTTTTGTCGGCTTCCTGACCTTCGTTAGTTGATCGATGATGGTGGTTCCTGAGGAGCTTTGTTAGTTTTTTTTTATGGTAGATTTGAAAGCGCTGGAAATGTTTACTGCATTTTTTTTAAGGATGTATTTGTTTCTATATATTCGTTATGTTTTCAAGCTTTTTTTTTTATTATTATTATTATTTTACATTTATGGAGCTGCTTTTGTTTTTAGCTGCTGTCATACGATTTTCGTTTTTAATTAAGGCTGTCTCGTATTTAGAGGTATTTCCGTTTTCCGATGAAAGACAGAATAATAGATTCCGATAGAAATTTGAAATAATACTGACACTGTTTTATGAGAATTCGTTTTACCTGATGTTTTTAGGGCTTAAGAACTCTTCGTGAAACCTCATGGAGCCTAGTACACTTAAGATGGGAAACGTAATGTGATCGCCTTTAATTTCCTAGAAGGCTAAAAATAATTTAAGTCCGACCTCCATTTCCTGTTTTTTAAGACTTTTTTTTCCTCTCTCTCTCTCTAGTGATTGCCATCGTGTTTAGCCGATTACAGAATTACATCATTAACCAATTTTTGGAACATAAAGAATCGTATACAGATTTGTAAACTATTAAGGTAACCTAAATGCTGTAGGTAATTTTACTTAGACTTCCAATTTATATTTTTAAAGACTTTTTAAAGATATCCGTCTCTCTAGTGATCTCAATGTTTTTTAAGATGTCAATTGCAGAATTACTTAATATTTGAACGGAATTCAAATCATTCTCAACAGGTTTGCGCACAGCAGGGTATCTAAATGCCAGTGGTACTTTCCACTTACATTATGGGTGTGGCCGATAATACCTTAATTTTACTTGTTTTTTTTTTCTTTTCTTTTTTTACTTGGTCGAAAAACTTGAAATGATGATTTGGTACAAGATAGAAAGTAGATGCAATTAATCGGAGTTTTATACTAGCTGTAAATTTCGTGTTTATTTGATTTTCTTAAGTGTTAAATGCAGATATGAATAATGATCTTATTTTTGCTGTTTTACCACTGACATTGAGGTGAAGAAAGATGGACCCTTCGAATGCTAAATGCATTTAATTTTCTTATTTCTTACTTTTTTTTTGGTTTTGCACAGTACATGAAATTAATCGTTTATGATATCAAAACGACTATCGTAGCTTTTGATATGATCAAATTCTGTAATCTGATATGGAAGAAGCTTATTGGACGGTTTTTGTTCCCAGGTATGTGTTCAATACCGAAAATGGCCAACGGTTTTGAGAATTGGCTGAAATTGTTACCAGCACAAGTGGTGAAAAATATTTCATTATCTGAATCTTTTGAAGATGACGGCAAACAGCTCTCTCTCTCTCTCTCTCTCTCTCTCTCTCTCTCTCTCTCTCTCTCTCTCTCTCTCTCTCTATATATATATATATATATATATATATATATATATATAGATATAATAATCTTATATATATATCCTTTTCAGATTTTGTAAGTTTTTTTTAATATTTCTTGCATACACTTATATTCGTGTATTGTCTCATACGTACGTAATATTTACATTATATATATAATAACTAAATATATATGTGTATATATATTATATATATACATATATAATTTAAAGTGTATTTATGCATGTGTTTATATGTGTACATTACATATGTTTGTTAAAATGTACATGCTTGTTTTTACAATTTTTTAAAGGTTGACATCACTAATGCATTTATTTTTCTTCTCTTCCAGGTTAGTGTGATGTAGAAGATATTGCCGATTGATCAAGGTGAGAACATTGATTGGTATAGAAATTGGGTGAATGGTTATTATTGAATGTACCTGTTCCTTTTCATTATTCGGTTTTATTCAGGTATTTGAATGTAATCTTTGTTAAAGTTTCCAAAGTTAAAAAGATTGCTGGGATATTGTAGGTATTGATATTCCTCGTCAGTTATATACTATATTATTTTGTTGTTTTGTTTTCAATCTGCTGTGTGGCTGGTAGTCAGATATATCTGTTGTTTACTTAAATGTGATAAATGATTATTCAGCAGTGACAGATAGAGTATATGTTTATCTTTTGCATGATAATAATTAGTTGCAGCTACTTTTAAGATTTATGATGATTTGATTGTGTCACATCTATATCATTCTCTGTCGAGTATTATGGTCTGCATTTGTCAAAACTATCGTGTGCGGTGTTATTTTAAAGATTGGGTCTCTCTATTCGTCTTGTATTTGTATTTACTTTTTTATATCCCGTAATTGCAATTATTTATCATTTTGAACTGAGGTGTGCTATTTATATATTTACAGTCTGCTATGTTTCCCATTGAAAGGTGATATTCCCTTTAGTTTGATTGATCAAGTTCGGCTTCGTGTTTTATTCAAGTCTAAATTCGCCTTGATTACTGATATAAAAACGCGTAAAATTATCAATTATGGAAAACTACCTTTTATTATTGACGTATTTGTCGTGTTTCAGGATTCTTAACGTGCGTAATGGGTAGGTAGTGTAGCTACGACGTTAAGTTGTAAATAGAGAGAATATACTCATATGAGGCTACGTCTGGTTTCAGGAAGCTGGTTCATTTTGGTAGGAACTTCAACATTTTTCTTTTCTCACCTACTATGCCGTTTTCATGATGTGTATACTGTGTGGGTGTATGTGTATACATTATATATATATATATATATATATATATATATATATATATATATATATATATATACATATGTATATATATACATATGTATATGCTGCAGTTTCGTTTTTCCTGTTAGCGGTAACTTCAATACTCTGCTCTCTCTCTCTCTCCTCTCTCTCTCTCTCTCTCTCTCTCTCTCTCTCTCTCTCTCTCTCGCTGTCGCCGGAAAACCTTTCACCAGCCTATCGTCTTCCATTCTCTCCTCGTTAGTAAACCACCTAAAAAATTTGATAGACCATTTTTTTGAAGAAAGCTTTGCAGCTCTACGGCATCAAATACATATCCATGTTTCACAGCCATTCGGCTTTTGTTGTTTCCCCTTGTATTTGCTATGCCAACTGTTAGCCTCAGGATCCGCTACCTTTTCTCACTCATCCTCATTGAACACCCACACTTCACTTCAACGGAGGAATTTTGCTTATAAAAATCGAGTCATTTCTCTGTATATTCCATTCCGATTTTTCCTAACGAACCCAACCACCCACCGAGTTTCCCTGGCCCTCTCTCTCCTCATTCATTTTTCCTGCGTTAACTGGTGTTTATACCTCTCGATCCGTCTTGTTGACGAGGATTGAAGGCGCCGTACCTGAAATAGCCGGACGCCTGCCTCTTGGAAGCTGGCTATAAATAGTAAGGGGCGGGGGGGAGGGATTACATTCATTCAAGTAGGACGAGCTATTATGTGTTCAGAAAATTATAGAGGAGTCCGCCCAGAGCCTTTCACCATCCAGTAAGTGACAGAGGAAATTGTCGTGGAGTTAGTTGTAAGGAAGCGGCGTTTGTTTGTCGTAGGCGTCTGTATATGATATAGGTTGCATATGTATGTATGTGTTATATGTGTATATGTATAAGATATATATATATATATATATATATATATATATATATATTTTATATATATATATATATATATATATGTATATCTATATGTATATATAGGAATATAATATATATATATATATATATATATATATATATATATAGATGTAATTTATATATATATATATATATATATATATTATATATTATATATATATATATATATATATATATGTATGAGATCACAGCTCACTGGCGTCTAACTTCTAATAAGCTTGAAGCCACTTCGGTATGAATGTCATGAAGATATAGCTTTGAAACTTAATGATGTCTGATAATTAGGGTAGATTTCTTTTAGCACATACGCACACACATATATATAATGTGTGTATGTATACTTGTGGGGTATTTTGTACTCCTTTTTTTGTTGCAATTTACGTTTTATTTGAAGTAAAATTGCCCAATAATTTATTGATGGTTTGTATCGTTTATTCTGAGTAATGCTTTAAAAGTGATTAAGCTCTCTATTATTACAATAATATCTTAAAAGCGAAAACGCTAGGACCAGTGACCATTTGTAACAGATCCCGATGTAAACAAGTGTTAATTGGTTAGGTCATTTCTTTAAAAACAATTAAAATATTGTAATGCATTGCTCAATATTGTAAGTTTAATATTATTTGGTTTTATTTTCAGAGATGGGATACGATCATAGATTCTCGCAATTGATAGCCTTCGTCATTTTGATTATTCGTAAACTTAAAACCAATTTCAAGTTCTATTTATTGGTTCAGCCATTTCTTTATAATGATAAAGAATAATTTCAAGCATCGTCGATATCTCATGAATAGTGTTAGTTTTATAATTATATGTTTTCAGAGAGGAGACGATCATAGTTTCGTGTATAGATTACCTTCATCATTTTAATTATTTGCAAATTCAAAATCAATTTCGAGTTTGGTTAGTTGGTTAAGCCATTTCTTTATAATAATGACATAATTTCACGCATCGTTAGTATTGCAAAACCAATATTATATTTATTTTAAACGATACGATCGTAGATTATCGTATGGATTACCGTCGTTTAAATTATTTGTCAACTTAAAACTAATCTTAAATCTGGCTCGCCTCGTATTTCCGTAAACCCAGCCTTTTATTCATATTCAAAAACGCATTGCGGAATGTGGCGTAATGAGGAGCTGATTTCGTTGGCGCTTTTTCCCAAATTCCAAAACGTAGGTCCTGAAAAATAGATTTTTTTTTTCTTTTTTTTTTTGTCAACCTCGAGCCGCGCGAAGTGTTGTATAAGAATTCTCAAAATGAAGTCGAGGGAAAAATGTCGAGGGTAGGTTTTTATTTATCACGGGGATGGAAGTATTTTGAGTGTTTATTTTTTGAATATTTTATTCATTGAGATCACACGTGTCGACCTTCTCTCCGTGTGTACCCGCACAAACAGTAAATAGTATTCGTGGTAGTCACGAAAATGGAAATAATGGACGTCACTGTGACAGTGAGGTTGTGTCTAGTGTGTGTTGTTGTCCATACACAGCGCTTCGAATTATCAGAAATTTTAAACTGTGACCAAACTTATAGCCAACTATTTTGATATGATTTGTCAAGCTCGGTTCAGTAGTTGGTTCCACGTATACGGAGTTTTTTTAATTCGACGAGTTTTATTAGCAACAACATTGGCAACGATCTTTGTTAGGTTTTGAGAATTCATTATAAAATATCCTTTGTAAGATTTTACATTTTGAATGCTCGTATGAGGGTTTTTTTTTCTTTTACGCTATAATGGTTCTTCAATGGAATACTAAAAGATATTTGAATATATTTTATAGGATTCGTCATAAAGTTGTATGCATGAGTTTTGAAATTACCCCACGTAAGTTTTCACGTTTTGAAGGCACACCTGTAGGAAATTTATATATTCATTGGTTCCAAATGGAAAAATTTAAATATATTTGAATAAATTGTATATGATTCATCATGCTGTTAATAATATGCAATGCATAAATGATCTACTCATACCCTTCTCCCTTCTTTGCGTTCATACCCGTACAATCATCCCTGCCAGTACCCCAGCATGCCATAGTATATCATTTTTAGATGCACCCTAGATCTCTCTCTCTCTCTCTCTCTCTCTCTCTCAATCCCTGTCTGTCACCACCTCCCTACTAGTTCCCAGGTAACATCTATACCTGCCATGTGCCAATACTGAGGAAGGGGTAGATTGAGCCAAGGGTGTTAGGGGGTGGGGGGGGGGATTGGGGGGTGTTGGGCCGGGGTGGGACTGGTATTTGGGATGGTTGGGGTGGGTTTTTTTTTTCTGGCGAAAGGTGGTCTGTCTGGTTCATGTTTGTCTTTCTTTGTGTGTGTAAGAGAAAGGTGATGTCATTAAGAGCACTTTGATGTAAACCGTTAATTTGCTACTGGTCATCGGACGAAATGGAAGTTGAGTCGGAAAAGAACCGAAAGAGAGAGAGAGAGAGAGAATTATTTATTATGCATAAACTTCACATCTACGTACAAAAATAGTGTCACTGAGAGCACTATATTGTAAACCGTTAATTTCCTACAGTGCATGTAACGAAATTGAAGTTGAGTCGGAAAAGAACAGAGAGAGAGAGAGAGAGAGAGAGAGAGAGAGAGAGAGAGAGAGAGAGAGAGAACAAAGTGGAGCCTCTCGAAATTCTTTCGTAATACATTTGAGGTCATTATTGACACAGCGTATGATTGGAACTCCGACCTTAAAACACACATGACCTTAATCCTTTATTACAGAGAACGTGCCGGAAAACTAGGGAGGGATTTAGGGCTGAAAACTTGCATAGCATCAAATAATAATAATAATAATATTTTTTTTGGAAGGACAAAGAATATTATTAGAGAAATATTATTAGTTCAGAATATTATTTAGAGAAATTTTCGAATTATGAGAAACTGACATCGTAGTTTCGTTATTTAACAATGAAGAAACACACAGGGTGACCAGCAGCCACCATCTTCTGACTCTGAAGCAAATGAATAACTCCTAATTCAACCCCAGTCTCTCTACTATAGAGTTCCAATCAGGGAGATCAGCCCCGCTGAGATGAGCGAGTCTTCCTTCTCACTGCTCTTATGTGAGTGTAAAACGCGACTCACTGTCAAGCACCACTCGACAAAAGGTGGATTGATGAAAATATCCGGAACCGTTCGGATGGAAAACACGTTTTCATAATGTTTAAATTGCATGAGCTTTCATGTGACTCGTTGTGCTAAGAGGGTCATGCTTCATGTTAGATAGTTGAATGTTTTATTATTATTATTATTATTATTATTATTATTATTATTATTATTATTATAAAAAATCCTCATAGTAACACGAGTCTTCAAATGGAGAAACAAATCCACAGTTATGTAAATGTACATATATTTAAATTTAAAACTTTAAGAATAGCTTTCGGGGATCTGTTCGGTTCCCCTTATCGATCTGACATTTTTTATTAAAACTATACAATAGTAGACTTTACTTTATCCATTTAATATACACGCCCATGCAAAGTATTATTTTTTCTTTCTTTTCTTGGCGGTTTTTTTTACCGTGACTTATTTTTCACCACTATCGCCATCCATGCACGAAACGACTGACGAACGAACAAAAGTCGTGACACATACGAAGCCGGAGTATTTGCCTTCAAGAGACGCCCCAAGATGAGGCTGTCAAGTGAGGAGATGCTTGGGTGTAAGAGTTATTGGTAAGTGAGGGGGAGATAAGGTGCCAGGTGAGGAAGAAACATTAGAGATGGAGTAGGGGAGGGGTTAAGAGGAGGTAGAGATGGAGGAGGAGGAGGAGGGAGAGAAGTAGGGTATCGAAGGGAGGGATGGATAGTAGTGGTGGGTGGGTCATGGGTGGGCGGCGCCAACGGTGGGGTATAGCCAAAAAATCAGCGAAGGTGCCATTAAGACTTAGGAGTGCCAGTGCCCCTCTGTCAGTGCTGGCGTGTGCCCCTGAGATTCCCGGCTGCCATACCCACAAAGATTTGAATTTCCTTTATTTTATATATATAAAAACACCTTTTGAGACTCGTTTGTGAAAAGTGAATACAGAACCAGAGTTTTTAAGTTTTCCGGAGGATAGTTGTATATATTCTTCATATTAGTGTTTTGTGTTTAAGTGTTAAACTTACTACCTTTTTAAGATTACTGCCAATACCCACATCTCATTGATAGAAGTTCCCTGGAAAAAAAAGAAGGTTTGTGCCCCATCTTCTTTTATTTCTCGAGAAGTGACAACCTAAAGTACGAGAATAGAAATTAAGGTTTATTATAATACACTTCCAAGAAAGTGATAAATTCACATCGCGTTGTTTTCTTTTGCGGATGTTAAGTAAAAATTCTTGGAAGTTCACGAGTGTGTGTGTGTGTGTGTGTGTGTTTGTGTGTGCTCGTGCGTTCATTCGTCCGTCGGGTTCACTTATGACGCTGGATGTCAGAAGGAGGAATTCCGTTAACCGTTTTATGCCAGGCGCCGAATTCAAGTGTTGAGTCATCGGCTTCTCTTGAATTTTAAGAACGGAACTGGTGGCCCATTATAGGGACCTCTTGTGCAGTGAATATGATACTGTGGTTAATCAAAGGTCGTCTTTGAAAAAGGTCTTATTTGAGTGCATTCCATCGTAAGAAATATCGACGGCATTTTACCCTAACCAGGTTACATACAAACTGTCATTATAAGATCACAAATTCTGTTTTTTAAACTTGTCAGAGTTCGTTGTTCAGTATCTTTCTATTCGCAAAAGACAAGTCACACTGAAATTGTTTGCATTGGTAGCCAATTAACCCTCTCGATCAGAAAACTCAAAGAGAGAGAGAGAGAGAGAGGAGAGAGAGAGAGAGAGAGAGAGAGAGAGAGAGAGAGGAATTAATGATTCCAGCGAAGCCCTCCTCTCGTGTTACATCATTAGGAGCATTGCACAGCCTCCGCCGCCATCGCCTCCTCCAGGAATCTCGTTTCCTGGGTCTCATCTACACTCGGACTCGTACTTGAGGAGAAGAGAAGACTTGGAAAGAGAGAAGACAGCGGGGGAAGGAGTATCGGATAATGCCATAGCCAACAGGTGGGAGCCGAATTAGAATTGTAATCAGGCCCGAGACTTGGGCGTTTTCTTATTGTGGTAAGGGTTGTTCGTTTGTTTAGTTTTGTAGATGATTTTTGTTTTCAGGTTTGGACCCTCATGGAGTGCAGTGTGTTTAGAAAGTCAAGCTTAATGGTTAAGGTGGAAAAGATTGCATTTTATTTTTTCTCTCTCTCTCTCTCTCTCTAGGTATGAAAGACTGCTTTAATTCCCCCCCCCCTCTCTCTCTCTCTCTCTCTCTCTCTCTCTCTCTCTCTCTCTCTCTCTCTCTCTCTCTCTGTGGTTAAAGATAATGCTTATCATTTATTTATTTTTTTTTTTACTAAAATTCATTTTTTTTAAAGTAATGTACCTGCGATTTCGTCATTCCTTTGGGAGAATTCCGCTTTCTAATTGGGGCATTGTGAGTCTTGAAATTGATGGTTATTGAACCGAGTATCACAGCTCAGTGCCAATGATGCTGTAATTACGAGTGCCTCTGAGCTCCTTATTCTCAGGAGGTTATTAGTTTGAAATAATATGCTTAGCTCATTACTGAAACTTCTTTTTATTATTATTATTTTTTTATGATGAGTAGCGATAAAATAAGATGGAAATGAATTAAATTTGTGAATGTTTTTCTCGGTTACGGAAGTACTTTTATTATAAATACGATCTTCCTCATCCCACTCCTAATTATTCTTCTTATTTTCTTCTTCTTCTTGTGTGGAAGACCACCTCCTCTTGTTCCGTGGCTCCTCCAAGGTTAGTGGGCAAGTGGCAAGAGGTGGTTTACAAAGTTAGAACAATTATAGTCGGTGTGGTGGAAGAGATGCTGCGTAATTAAGGCTTAATTGTTGAAACACTAATCGCTACCTCCCATATTAGACCATTCAGTAAATCCCGTCAAGTGCTGTTTCTGTGCTGCTGACTTCATCTCCCATTTAATTTGTCCTTTTTTAAGGTTTGCCACTCTCTCTCGGAAGAGAAGTAAACAAAAATGAAATGACAGAAAAAAATAAGGAAAACAAAGAACAAGATAAAAGTATGGATGCAGAGATACTCATTGATACTACATATGAGGCAATAAAGCAGCATACCTACGAAGAAATAAATTACGATATGACAACAGAAAAGCAAATCCCGAAGAGGCTCTACCCAGATCTATACAATGACGGGAAAGAGGAAAAAATAGACAAGAAAGACAAAATCTGCAACCTTTTGAAAAGAGGGAATTGCAGATTTGGAGAAAG
Source organism: Macrobrachium nipponense (assembly GCF_015104395.2). NCBI lineage: Eukaryota > Metazoa > Arthropoda > Malacostraca > Decapoda > Palaemonidae > Macrobrachium > Macrobrachium nipponense. Next base: position 38,783,131 of record NC_061096.1, read on the forward strand.
ATGTTACTACAAACATCCTAAGATATGTCAAAACTATGAAATATATGGTAAATGTGCATACTTAGATGGGAAAGGGGATGATTGCCGAGGTCTGCATCCAAAAATATGTAAAAACCTAAAAGAAGGAAAAGGATGTAAGTTCGACAAAAAATGCAAATATATGCCACCCTGTAGCCATGAATCATAATCAAATAAATAACCAACCAAGTAATAAAATCCAAAATAAGAAAGAAACAAATAAAGAGAGAAATCAAGAATATCAGGTAAAAGAGAAAAGCAAACCACCAATGAGATATGCAGAGGTGTCAGCAAAAAATTTCAAAGCATCAGCTCCGAAATTCTACTCAAGAGATAATAACTGTATTTATTATGCAAGAGGATATTGCAGAAACGGAGAAAATTGCAGATTCAGACACAAAATGAATAATTATGATGAAGGAAGATCAAATATTATGGAAAAGTTTGGATTTTTTTAATGTCAGAATTTCTGGAAATGAAAAAAAGAACAACATACCAGAACAGGAAAGAGACATGGGAAATCCTTATTACTATCAGTATTAAATGAAGGAGAAAACACGCAAACCATCATAGTGATGAATGCGCAGGGTTTAGTTACGAGTAACTCAAAAAGAAAATAGAGTACTTAGAAGAACTAACCCAAAATGAAAAGAAAATAGATATAATGAATATAAGTGAAACCTGGTATTCCCAAGAGACTGGGAATGATGATCAAATAAAAGGGTTCCAAACTTATAGATCAGATAGAAAAAATAGGAATCAAGGGGGAACCGCAATATATGGGAAAGACAAAAAACAAAGGAAAAATATATGAGAAATATAGTAACTCAGAATGTGAACTAATAGCGGTAGAATTTGAATCTGAAAAATTGATGAACATAGTAATATATAGACCTCCTAATACTAAAGAGTTGACTTAATAATTGAAAAATTGGATGATATATGTAGAAATCACAAGGACTGGACTATTCTCCTATCTGGTGACTTCAACTTTCCTTTCGTAGAATGGAAAGAACGAATAGGAGATTGTGGTTGTACTTATACATATAAAAAAGAGAGTAATAGTAGTGCAGAAGATAAGAGGCAATTTGAAAAGCTATTAGATATGCTACTAGAAATACAACATTCAACAAATAAATCACCTGCCAACAAGAAAGGAAAATACTTTAGTACCTAGTATTTGTGAACGAGATGAATTATGTTAAAGAAATAATAGTTTATAATGCGAGTATTTCAGACCATAATGTCATAGAATTACAGTTCATTCCAAAGCAAGTGAAAAATAGAGATAAGCAAGAAATGAAAAAGTGGGAAGGATATGGAAAATACAACTTCTACAGTAAAAATATAAAATGGTCAGAAATTAATGAAGAATTAAACAAAGATTGGGATAACATTTTCGTAAGTGATGACATAAGGGTAAATACGGAGATATTATATAAAATATTGGAGATAATAGTGGAAAAAATATATACCGAAGAAGAAAAGTAAACATCATTCATGCATACCCAAGAGACAGAAGAATCTTGTTCCAGAAAATCAGAAAGTGGAAAAAAGGTCTTGCAAAAGAAAAAAATGCATGGAAAGTTATAGAACTAAAAGTAAGATAGAAATGCAGAACAAAAGATTATACAATCAAAAGAAAATGAAAAAACGGGACTTGGAAGAAAAACCCTATTAAATATCAAGCAAAAACCCCAAACTATTATACTCATATGCGAAGAAGATGAATAAAAGAAGAATAGAAATAGGCCCTCTGAGAATTGAAGGGAGATTAACGAATGAAAAAAAGGAAATTTGCAACATACTGGCAGAACGATATAAGAGAGAATTCACCCCTAGAATAGATAATGAAGATAATGATATAGAAGTAAGGGATGAAAATAGTGAATATTTAGCTGACATAGATATTAATGAAGCTGATATTGTGCAGGCTATTAATGAAATTAAAAATGGAGCTGCTGCAGGGCCTGATGGAATTCCTGCTATTTTGTTAAAGAAAGTAGTTCATTCTATCGCAAAGCCACTTGCAATATTATTAAGACAAAGTGTAGATACAGGCAAGATATATGATGAGCACAATTAGCGTATATTACCCTACTTTCAAAAGTGGATCAAGACTAGAGGCAAGTAATTATAGCCTGTGAGTCTAACATCACATATAATGAAGTGTATGAAAGGGTAATGAAGAAAAATATTATGAAACATTTAATAAAAAATAATTTGTTTAATAAAGGACAACATGGTTTCGTACCCGGAAAAAGTACACAAACCCAACTGTTAGTCCACCGTGAAAACATATTCAAAAATATGAAAAGCGGAAATGAAACAGATGTGGTTTATTTAGACTTTGCAAAAGCTTTTGATAAAGTAGACCATAATATATTAGCGAAGAAAATTAGAAAACACAATATCGTGGATAAAGTAGGAAGATGGTTAAAAGAATTTTTTACACAACAGAAAACAGATAGTTATTGCAAACGACGAGAAATCGGATGAAGCCAAGGTAATATCCGGTGTGCCGCAAGGTACGGTGTTAGCTGCAATACTGTTTGTTATTATGATTGAAGACATAGACAATAATGTTAAGGATTCGGTAGTGAGTAGTTTCCGCAGGATGACACAAGATAAGTAGAGAAATTACTTGTGATGAAGATAGGAACGCTCTACAAAGAGACCTTAACAAAGTATATGATTGGCAGAGGTAAATAGGATGGTATTTAACTCTGATAAATTTGAATCAATAAATTATGGAGACAGAGAAAGAAAGCTATATGCATATAAGGGACCTAATAATGAGACCATCACAAATAAGGAAGCAGTTAAAGACCTTGGTGTGATGATGAATAGGAACATGTTATGCAATGGATCAAATAGCAACTCTGTTGGCAAAATGTAAAGCAAAAATGGGAAATGTTGTTACGGGCACTTCAAAACAAGAAAAGCTGAACACATGAATTATGGCTTTATAAAACATATGTTCGTAGTCCACTTGAATATTTGGCAATATGATATGGTACCCACACTATCAAAAGGATATTGCACAAATAGAGAGTGTACAAAAGGTCCTTTACAGCTAGAATAGAAGAAGTTAAGGACCTAGACTACTGGGAAAGACTACAATTCTTAAAATTATATAGTCTTGGAAAGGAGAAGAGGAACGCTACATGATAATTCAAGCATGGAAACAGATAGAAGGGAATAGCAGAAAATATCATGGAACTAAAAATATCAGAAAGAGCAAGCAGAGGTAGATTAATAGTGCCCAAAAAATATACCAGGAAAAAAGGGTAAGGAAAGCACACGGACATTAATCCACTACGCACCAGCATCGATAATGCAGCGTCTATTCAATGCGTTGCCAGCTCATCTGAGGAATATATCAGGAGTGAGCGTAGATGTGTTTAAGAATAAGCTCGACAAATATCTAAACTGCATCCCAGACCATCCAAGATTGGAAGATGCAAAATATACCGGAAGATGTACTAGCAACTCTCTGGTAGACATTAGAGGTGCCTCACACTGAGGGACCTGGGGCAACCCGAACAAGATGTAAGGTCTGTAAGGTCTGTAAGGTCTCTCTCTCTCTCTCTCTCTCTCTCTCTCTCTCTCTCTCTCTCTCTCTCTCTCTGGGAATGGATGGTATGTTTTTACTTATGAAATTACTACTTATCATATGAAGGCCTTTGCATAAGATTTTGATGGGAAGGGGTCTCTATAGAAATCTCAAGAAATGTTTTTCTTAATGATCTGATTCTTACAAATTATCTTTTATAACCACCTCCTAAGAAATACTATGACGCAGAGGACTAAAATTATTACGAGTTACTGTGTCAAGCTGATCTTTCTCTCGGCTCTATTCATGCGCAGTAAAATAACATCCACAAGAAGTAGAATTTTATTTTTTTTTTAATAATGGACATTTTATCCAGTAACCCAAAACTAATTCATCTTAGTACCCGGCTATTGAAAGAAACATTGATCAAACATCACTGCCATGTCATCGTCAAGCCGTCTGGATAAATCGCATCTG
>NC_061096.1:38792181-38794681 GCF_015104395.2 Macrobrachium nipponense
CTGTACGGAATCTGTATATAAATTAAAAGAATTATTTGGAATTCATTTTAAAGGCCAGGAGTTGCTGTCATGCGTCATAAATTTATGATCATCATAAATTTATATAAATTTTCTCGACATGAAAGACTGTTCGACTGTGTCTTAAGCATTTGTTTACCTTAAGGATACTCGAGATATCAGGTGTTTAAATATCCTCGAAATATCAAGTGTTTATGTGCGAGATGCGAGGGGCAGCCAACTTCTCCTCTAAATTTAGAGTCTTATTAGATATGTTTGACTTTGAAGGCCTTTCAGCTTAAAAAAAAAATGGGTAACCTTTATGAGTTTTTCATAAATTACTAAGCCACGCGTTTTGCTTTGAGGCAAGAGTTGTTCTTGTTAGGTAAACGTGTTAATAAATCATTTTGACTTTAAAAACATATTTTCATGATTACCCTCGAAATTCCGAGTACTTCGAGGAATTTGCATTAAGCTGCGTGAGTGAGAAATTATGAATATAATTTTGTACAGGATTAACGTTAGATTTTCATGCAACGTTAAATTAGTCTCAGTACGTATTATCCCAAAGCGAAGCTTCTTAACATTATGGAATACCTGAAGCATGAAATGTTTACGCATAAATTGCAATATTTTCACGTGAGTTTCTGATGTTTTACCAAATTATGCATTTAGCCAGTGGTGACTCGTTTATGCACTCAAGAAAATTAAGAAAAAATGCAGTGAAGTTATTCGTATTAGTATACGTGCCAAGTAAAGAAGTTGTATTAGGCTTAAAGGGCCATCCCTAATGTAGTAAACCAGTGGGAATGTTCTGACATTGTAGTTCAACTTTGTTGTGGAATGTATTTCTGCTGCACGGTCCAGCAGTCATAGTATTAATGTGAAGAAATTGTACGATGTAGCAGTGCTTATATTAATGTCCATAATCTGTACACCCCACTTGTGCTCATATCCTGTTGCAATGCATGCATTACCGCTCTGCGGTACGGCAGCTCTTCGTGCAGTACAACGGCACAGCAACGCAATGCATTGCTGCGCACCTTGTACGACACAGCAACTCTTCCCCCAATGCATTGCTGTGCTACCTACTGTACGGTACAGCAACTCCTTGCAGCGCATTGCTGTACGGCACCGCAACTCTTCCTGAAATGCAGTTATACGACACAAACTATTTTTTAAATGAATTGTTCTGCTGCTGTACGGCACAGGCACTTCCTGCAATGAATTGCTGTGCTGCCGTACGGCACAGCAACTGTTCAAGCGGTGCATTGCTGTGCTGCCGTATGGCACATCAACTGTTCAAGCAATGCATTGCTGTGCTACCGTACGGCACAGCAACTCTTCTTACAATGCATTTCTGTGCTGATGTATAGCACAGCAACTCTTCCTACAATATGTGGCTGTTATACGTTACGGCAATTTCTAAAGCAGTGCATTACTCCATCCTTGTAGCAGTGAATAGCCATGATGTGCTAGAGCAATTCCTAATTGCAAATCGCGTAGCTATTCACTTCTGCTGTTGATGTACAGCCATATGTTGGAGGATTTCAAAATCATATTGTTGTGTATATCCATTATGATGTTAGACGCCCACCCGCGGCGTAATTATCCGCCTACCTTTCAGCAAATTCGTTAAGGGGCTTCCTGATGTGGGAAATGTTAAGAGAGAGAGAGAGAGAGAGAGAGAGAGAGAGAGAGTAATGATACTATTGTTTTTATTATTATTAAAGTATTTTTTATTTTGGACGCTTTTCATTGATATTTATAATATTCATCCTCATCAGATAATAATAATAATCAATAATAATAATAATAATAATAATAATAATAATAATTATTATTATTATTATTATTATTATTATTATTAATATTATTATTATTATTGTTTTGTGGTTATTCTTACTATTGTTGTTTGATGTTGATAATGATATTGCTGTTAACGTTTCTTTTGTATTTATAGCTACTCATCGTCATTCCTTTATTCATCAGATTATTATTATTATTATTATATATTATTATTATTATTATTATTATTATTATTATATTATTATTATCAGTGATTTGTCGAAAAGAAACTTATTCGAAGCCCTGTAGCGGTCAAGTTAACGGTATAATAGATCAGCCTTCATTGAGATATTTCTGACAGAATCGTAAAGGTTGTCAAGCGTAAACCAAGAGTTTTTGTTTATTTTTGAGTTGTGCAACAGAGAAATGATGACAAATGACACGAAAGGGTGTAGGTATCATAGTGAGAAAGAGCTTACATTTTGTCTCGTATTGAGAGCGTGTTCGCATGTGTGTGTGTATATATATATATATATATATATATATATATATAATATATTATCTATATCTATATATGTGTGTGTGTGTGTGTGTGTGTATGTATGTATGTATTTATGTAGTAATCAGTAACAAACTTTTTCTTGTAGATTATCTGTTTTTCGAGTCAGACGTGAAAAGAATGGTTTCCATTGTCTTTTGTTCCTTCCTTAAGAAA
>NC_061096.1:38799681-38804681 GCF_015104395.2 Macrobrachium nipponense
AATGTATGAATAACTATGAAAGGGAAAGCAGTTGGTACTGAATTTATGACCATTACTTTCTGTGATTTTTGAGAGCATATATATTATATATAGATCTAATAATATATCTATATATTATTATATCTATATATATTTAATATATATATGTGTGTGTGTGTGTTGTGTGTGTGTGTGTGTGTGTATATGTAATATGTACATATATATATATACTCTTATAAGTAATCAAATTTCTCACTCGCATCGGGATCGAACCTCGGTGTTTCAGTTAAAAGGCAAGGGGGTTACCAACTGACCCACACCAGCCGTAGAAGAATTTGAACCTTAGGTACAGAATGCATATATATATATATATATATATATATATATATATATATATATATATATATATATACACGTGTGTGTGTTTGTGATTGTATTTGTTTTTTAAGTAGATTAGAGTGGGATTGTTCACGTTGGGAACTCACTCACTTTAAGTATTGTCTGTACACAAGGTTCCAAAACCAACTTTCCAGTCAGCTTTTGTAATAAGAGGATATTATTAGTTCTTGTCATGACGTCAGTGGGATATTGGTGATAGCATTCAACACTCTTAATTATTAGAAATTGAGGTAATGCTGATGACCTTGTTCCTAGATTAACCCTTATGTGACGGAGATTGTTACTAAGGCTTCATATTATATCCGGCCACGCCGGGTCATCTATCAATCTGTGTTGCGCATGCGCGCCAAGGTTATTTATTTCGTATCTCACTTAACCCTGGGAAAGATATCAGATTTTAACAGGTTTATTTATTGTGTCTTTTAAGCGTTACGGCCATAATTTGAATTCACTTTCCTTTATGTTTATGAATTGAATAACAGGAACTATGAGAGAGAGAGTTTTATTCAGGGTTCGAGTCCGCCTGGTGGCGGATCGGTTGTCACTTATACAATCCCCTTCGGTGTTTTTGACATTAAACGACACTTGTAGCTTAATGTTGAATATCAAAAATGGCCACGGTGTATGTGCATAACAATCATATTTATATGTAATATAGATAATGTATAAGAAATTGAAAGACCTGGGTTCGATCCCAATTTGAGTTTATATATATATATATATATATATAATATATATATATATATATATATATATATATATATATATATAAGCGAATACCACGGGAAAATGATAGTCAGAAATCCAAGTGCTTTCGTCTTTATTCAGACATCGTCAAGGAGCTCCTTGACGATGTCTGAATAAAGACGAAAGCACTTGAATTTCTGACTATCATTTTCCCGTGGTATTCGCTTATTTATGAAGTCACGTGCATCTACTGTGATTTTTTTATTTTTTAAGTATATATATATATGTAAAGCCGTACGCTTGTATAAATGGATAACAACATCCTGTAGAGGTTCATGTGGAAGGAAATCTTACTTCCCAACTTTTTCTCTCCCTATTTTCCTTTTATCCTCCTCTCCTCTCTCTCTCTAACCCTTCGTTGCTGGCCTCCCCTGCGTAAATTGCGGCAGTGCAAAGGGTGAGCCCCGAAATTACTGGGCTCTTTAAATCGGTGTCCTGGAACTCTTTTAGGTGGGATATTGTGGCCGTATTTTGCCTGGAAGAACTTCCAGGGGCTCGGGCTCCGGCAGTTAAGTGTCTACCTTGCGCTGGAGTCTTCAAGCCGCTTCCCACTTAGGTGGATGAAGCAAGAGTTTTTTCGGGTGGGTCTGTATTTGCGCGTTTGTGATGTATAGGAACTGTGGTCTGTTATGGGGTTTGGAAGTAACAGCTATGATTTTGTGTGTGCGTATGTGTGTGTATGTGTATATATATATATATATATATATATATATATATATATATATATATATATATATATATATATATATAACTGGAAGGTTGGTCCATCTCAAACACTGGAAATTTACCAAAGAATTAACAGGAGAACTAACAGCATGTGTATGTATGTATATATATGTATATATAATTTAGAGAGAGAGAGAGAAAGATAGAGAGAGAGATCCCTTTTATGTATTTTATAATAGGCGCATTGTAACATTGTTTGTATTGACCCTGTAAAATCATATTTAGACTGTCGGATATTGAATTGGATATTTGAGTCACCTCCTCACACACATATACATAACGCCCTGTGCGAGGAGTGTATCTTTATAGCAACCAAGCAGACTTTGTTGTTTTGTTACCCTTGAACGTTGATCAGCTAGTTAGAAAGCATCTCCATTCATGCTGTCGAAGCTTACTAGGTAGTTTTGCACGGTATTAACACTATATTAGAAATTAGGTATGGACGAATAAATTAGTAGATTGTATTTGAATAGAATGACCGTAATCATATACCATGGTTAACGGATTATAAGATATCTCAATACCTGCGTTACGTAAAATTCTTTACATGGACTGACCTGCTTAAAGGAATTTGGTTCTATTTACAGTGTTGTAGAATTTGGGTTGATATATTCAGTAGTTGGCAACTGCCATATCTCACCCTTCGACATGCTAATGGTGTTTTATCGTTCCCAAAAACCCTTGTGTTAAACACTTCCCGATAATCATGTGTTTATTTTTATATGACAAATACTTTGAGGTCAGCCCCACGTAGAGGGATGGGCCAATGGTGGTATCAGTACACCGAACGTGGGTCCCTAAGATGCACCCAACTTTTAGCCTTTTACTTTACCTCCGTTGCCACTTCCTCTCTTCAAATTTGGTAACCGGCTTCTCTAACTGTTATTTCTCGATGCAAGAGTGGTGTTTCTCCCAGTTCCACTTTGAGATCCTTGTACGCCATTTCCTTAATTTTTTTTTTTATCTCTGTCTTGATGTACAACCACTCCAACTCCCTCTTTTCATTGTATTAAGCGATGAATGACCGCAATTGCTCCAGGACATACTAGTATGACAGCCTTAGAATCTCATGACATAAACTCCTACAGTTTAAAATTTCTGAGCTAATCCGCGTTTTATTAGCATGAAGGAATATTTTACAAAAAGTGCGTGTAATATGTGTATGTATTTATGTATGTATGTATGTATGTGTGTATGTATGTCTGAGCGGGCGCACGTGCTTATCCTCGCCAGTGTATTGGCATCGGGTGTAGTCGCTGTACCATTTTTCAGGAGTAAATTTAACTCCCACCATATTTCAGAAAGGAAGAAGGCATCGTGTCTCGTAACTTTGCTTAGCCTCTTCCTTTGTTATACAAGGGTTTTGCTAAAGCCTACAGTCCTCCTCCTCCTCCTCCTCCTCCTCCTCCTTCTCCTCCTCCTCCTCATGTATCTTGTGCCAGCGCCATCTCTCAGCCTCATGTCATTACGGTGTATGACCCGGCTTAACTTACAACCTTCTCCGCTCATACTTTAAACGGGTTCCTTGCAAATTTATTGCTATCTCTTGCACAGTTCATGGAATGCGCTTTCTATTCCAGATGGATTGGGATTATTCTTTGTTAAGTAAGTTAAGTTGTAAGTTTGATGATAAAATGCTAAAGTATTGTGTTGCTAGTTGGTAAGCCTTGAATTACTTTTATTTGATAACAAGCTCTAATGTTAATTGTTATCCTCATCGGACAAAAGCGACTTAGAAGGAATTTAAAGGTTGCTTGCCTCCCTGCGGTCAAAATCCTACTTACGTTTTTTTTGAGGAGGTTCGTGGTGGTATCTTGAAACTTTGAAGTAACATGGGCCATGTTATGCAAATACCTCTAGGTATGAGTTCTGAAATAGTGCTTGAGTACACTTGTGGGGCTACAGTTTTCCTAAGAGGATACGAGAATTCACTCTGGTGCACTTTTGAACTCTAAAGCGAGTGTCAGTAACCAGTTGGAGAGAGCCACGCCTTACCACTAGCGCATATAATATATAAATCCTCCGTCCGCACTTTTTCTGTCCGCCATCAAGTCTTAAAAATGATTGAGGGCATAGGGCTGCAAATTGATAGGTTGATCATCCACCCTCCAGTAATCAAACATACGAACTTGCAGCCCTCTAGCCTCAGTAGTTTTTTTTTTTTCTGGTTAAAGTTGGTCTGGCAACGATAGGTAACAACAACACGGCCTCCATCGGGCCGTGGCTGAAAGTTTCACGAGATACGGCTGAGAGTTTCACGTAGTATTATACGCAGTACAGAAAACTCGAATGGGCTGAAGAAACTTCGGCGTATTTTTTTTTCCCCCTTCTAAAAGCTCAGATCACCGTTCAGAGTGATTTCGTTGGTCCCCTATCCCGGAAATCTGCACTAATGACGCTTGATTTTCAAACAACGGCGATTTTTTTAATCAAGTAATCCCTCGGCCGAACGACCGAAATCCCCCGAATCAATTTCTTTCTATCTGGTTCCATTTCCTTCCAAATTCTGTCGTTTCTGTCGTGGATGTGGATTTTCCATTGTCCCAAATCGACCGGGAGTCTCGAATGACATTTCGTATGACAGACCAATGTTTGTGGTGTTTCGGGTTCTCTCTCTCTCTCTCTCTCTCTCTCTCTCTCTCTCTCTCTCTCTCTCCAAGGACAGTTCATAATCTTTTCTCTCATGACTGTTTGTAATCTCTCTCTCTCTCTCTCTCTCTCATGAGGATTTGTAATACGTCTCTCTCAGGACAGTTTGTAGTCTCTCTCTCTCTCTCTCTCTCTCTCTCTCTCTCTCTCTCTCTCTCTCTCTCTCTCATAACTTCAATTTCTATTCAACATCGACAGTTTCTACTTGTGATTACATAGAAATAATGCTTGCACATCGAAGATCCGTGCCTTCGCTGAACAGTAATCTGGGCCAGATTAAATTGTCACGGCCGTGATGTATTCATCCGCCATCCTGCCTCCCGTAATCTTTAGCTCCCTGCATCTTTGATCTTACAGAGCGTCCTGGACGCGGAATATTATTATGTCATTGCCAGATGTTGATGGCGGGAATGAGGAGGAGGGGGTTGCTTCATGGTACTGATAAGGGGGCAGGTGGGGAGATGGGGGGCAAGGTTGGGGGTTGGGGGGATTGGGGGGGG
>NC_061096.1:38809681-38824681 GCF_015104395.2 Macrobrachium nipponense
GTTTATTTTTTATTAACTCCCTTAAATAATAGACCTGCATTTCTTGACACCAAGAATTCACCCCTTCATCAGAGGATAGTCTCATTTTCTCGATACCCTAAAGGTGCTTCTTTCATTTTTCATTTTATTTTGATTCATTTCCCAGGTTGCACATAAGGAGTTCAGTCTGGATGCCGATTGCATGTTGAATTGTTTGTAAGTTGCAGAGGGAACGTTCTGAACACGGTATCAATTTGCGATCTCGTTTGTTTATATTGCTGAATGTTGTTGGTTGAATGCTCTTGAGTAGGGGGAGTCTGTATTCCCATTCAAGTAGCTATGGGTAGCAATGCTTCTATTAAGACGCGTTGGACCGCCACTAAGTTGTTACGGACGAGCTTTGTGTCTCAAATGAAGACTGGGTCTCCTTGGTAACTTCGGATATCGTTGTGTAGACATTTGTCTTGTGCAGTGAAGCAGTTACCCTCTCTCTCTCTCTCTCTCTCTCTCTCTCAGCTTTCCAAATACAAGTGAATTGAAGGAAATAAGAATACCATTGTCCAGAATTAAATCGCTGGTATTACAAAGAAAAGATTTATTTAACATTATTAAGAGGTGTGTTTGATTAGTCGTGTCTTTCCCTCTTATCTGTGTGTGTTTTACTCAGAAGATAAGTTTAAATAAAAGTTATTTGAGGCGTGTTTGATTACCTAGAAGGTAAGCTTTAATAAACAGTATTGGAAGCTTGTTTGATTAGTCAAGACTCTCCCTCTGTGTTTGTATTTTCTTGAATGTCTTAAATCTACGTTAGCTGAGAACTAATCCTGTAAGACATCTCACCTTGTAAGACAATGGGGCTGCTCGTTAAATCTTCTGGCTTCATCCCGCGTAATTGACGCCGTCTTGTTGTCTCTCATCGGCGATTATAACCGTTGGGCCATGGGGATATACATAGATCATTCATTTGCATTTCATCAGCAGAATGTATTGAATGTCCAGAGCAAACACTCCCGCCCAGAGATGCGATAACACCCACAGGACAAGTTCCGGTTGATGGGGTCATAACCGTTTGTTTATTTTCGGGTTGGCTTAACACTGGACGTTTTTATGGGTTATGGTGCTCTAGGGTGTACAGCGCGTATGGCTGTCTCTCACTGGTCTCTGTTATTTTCTTTGTTTACATGTAATGCTACACCTGTTTTGTTTTACCTGTGATTGCTTATACTATTATTTCCGTTTAGAATTGTATTCCCTTCAGAGAACTTCCTTTGCTTTTTTAGTCTATACATATAATGGCACATCTGTGATTCTTTATACTTTTATTTCTGTATAGAACTGTATTTTCTTTAGAGAACTTCCTGTGCATATAATGATACATCTGTGATTCCTTATACTTTTATTTCCGTATAGAATTGTATTATCTTCGGAGAACTTTCTTTGCCTTTTTTAGTCTATACATATAATGGTACATCTGTGATTCCTTATACTTTTATTTCCGTATAGAATTATTTTCGTTTCAGACAGTATCCTTTTCTCTTCTCTCTTCTTCAGGTATACGTCTATTCCTCACGCACGTGTTGTACGTATATCTTTTGTTGAAATTGCACTGCGATAAAAGGTTGTTGCCATAAGTTCGCGAGTTCAGGTTTTGTATATTTGTTTTTATTTCTTTTGCCTTTCCTGTGTATCTCTGTAATATTTTGGTGAATTTTTATTATTATTTTACAATTTGAATGCTTCCTCGGTGGCGGTGACTACGACTACAGTTCTGCAAAATTGATCTTTTCACTGAAAGTGATTTTACTGTTGGTTCTGCTATTTTATTTTTATTTGTGAACCTAGAGAAATCTCTCTCTCTCTTCTCTCTCTCTCTCTCTCTCTCTCTCTCTCTCTCTCTCTCTCACACACACACACACAGTGCGGGCTGGGTGATATATTTAAGAGGGTAGAAAGGGTGATTTATTTTTACTAATCTCTGGCAGAGTACTGGTGCTATGCACTACGTATTTTGTAGTCATCGATGCATAAATACATGTACACATATATTCACACATCCATGTGGTGCTTATATTGTAATTTATCTTATTCTGGGCTCTAAAGCAATGTTTTTACTCTTAAATTTGTTTTTTCTTATTTGTGCTCTGAACTTGTGAGGCTATTTATTAATATTCTTTACTCTTATTGCATACTCTTAAGTCTGTAGGACATACTACAGGATTATGTAGCGTCAAATCTCGGTATTTGTCAAACAGAACGAAATACTCTGCTTCAACCCCCTTTTGGAGTACCGTTGCAAAGCCTACTGAGGCAGATGAAACCAACAGCATCAGGGCCCCCCCTCCCCCCTCCCCCCCCCTCCCCCCCATCTCCCATTGTGACGTCGTTGGTTGGTGCTGGAGCTGGAGCTAGAGCTGCTATTGCTGCTGTTGTTGCTGTTGCTACATCATGAATAATACAGCTTCTGGACTGAAAGGTCTCTCGACCTACGCAAATAATGAGGTTGCCGGCGCTCTCTCTCTCTCTCTCTCTCTCTCTCTCTCATCTCTCTCTCTCTCTCTCATTTTTAGACTATATATATATATATATATATATATATATATATATATATATATATATATATAGCATGCGAGTGTGTTTGTACGTGTGTTACACACAGATATATATATATATATATATATATATATATATATATATATATATATATATATATATATATATATATATATATAATAATTGATGTATGTGGTATATACCGGTTGAGTTTTTATTTCAGCATGCTGTCATTAGAAACGATAATAATTGAGCAGGAGATAATTTAATGCAAATGAGTGATATTAATCTTGATATATTTTGTTTTGCCGTATGCCCTCAAAATGATCTTCTCCCTCAATTCCCATTCATCTGTATTAAACATTCCTTTAGTTCAATGGAAGGGAGTTTTCCATATACGTCGGGAATTAACGCAATCTTCTCTTTATGAACATCTTCCTATATACAGTGAAATGACGGTCAGTGGTGTGTGCATTCCCTAAATGGATACGGGTGATTTTTTCTTCTAACAGAATTTTTTTATTTTCATCTAGTTGGTATGCATTAAATGGATGCACGCTCCCGATTCTGCTGTGGTTTATTGACGAAAATGTTACGTTTTCGTGTAACTGCCATTCTTCGTTAGTTTTTTTTCACGTTTTCGGGAAGTCTGGTCTTTTCTTCATTAAAATCTGTCTACAGTGATTTTCACTTCGAATATTCCCAAATTCAAAGAGACCAATAAAAAATTCGAAGGTCATAAGTATGGAATGAAATTCATGTACTTTATGCGTATATTCTATGTATATATTCCATGTATTTAACGCTTTCCCTCCCTGCCCCCCCCCCCTCTCTCTCTCTCTCTCTCTCTCTCTCTCTCTCTCTCTCTCTCTCTCTCTCTCTCTCTTTTCCACGAGGTATTCCCCACCCTAGAGGGGTGAAAGCAGTCCATTTCTGAATTTCATATATGAAAATTCTGTATGCAGAAGTTTTATAATCCTTTTTCAGTATAATTTTTTGCTTTCAGTGACGTTTTCTCAGTTTTAATGAGTTTCTATTGAGGGAAGGTGAAACTGCGTTATGAAAGTCTAGGGATTTGAATTGCCACGTTTCACTATTCAATTTGGCCATAATAGTTTCTCAATTGTTGATTTTTTTAAAGGGAATAATAAGCATTTTTAGGTATTTTATGATTTTATCTGTTTTTAATTGCATGTCTTGAATTTTAAGGAAATGTGCGATTTGATTTTTTTAAATTTAGAAAATGTAATATGTTACCTTACTTGAAATTGAACAAATAATACAAGTAGTATGTGAATTTTTCATAATGACTATGAAGGGTCAGTGACCTCAGGGTGATGTAAGAAAAATACAAGGCTGTGAATTTTTCATAATGACCAGGAAGGGTCAGTGACCTCTGTTTGATATTAGGACAAATTGGGTCACTCGTGCGTTTCTTGTTGTGGTAAACTTAAAAACGCAGTTTATTTTAATTTTCCCGGCACTTTTTTTTTTTCTATAGCTTTTCTTATGACAGGAATGAGTACAGAAATCCCCTCCTTTTCATTAACTGAAAATGATTGACCGTATCTCTTTGTTATTAAGATTGGTCTGAGAAATTCTCTCTCTCTCTCTCTCTCTCTCTCTCTCTCTCTCTCTCTCTCTCTCTCTCTCTCACGAGCTCGAGTTATTCAGTCTCATAATGAAATAAAGGGAAGGTCCTAAATGCAAGGAGGAGGAGGAGGAGGACTGGCTGGGAGGCGGAAATGCGAACACTCCTCTGGAAGTTGAATGGGTCCAGGGTGGGGCGGTTGGGTTGGATTGAGTTTGGGCGGCCTTTCGAGAGGTCCTTCCCCCCCTCCCCCCCCCCCCCCCCACCCCCCCCCCCCCCCGGTACCGTATCCCTACCGATAACCTTCCTCCCCCCGCTTCATCCCGTGGTCCAATCTCCATTTGCCTCTCCGCCTTCTCTTGTACTTCTTAAAGGGGAAAGACGGCCAGGGGGTTCCTCCCCTCCCCCTCTCCTCCTCTCCTTCTCTCCCCTCCCCTCTCCTCTCTCTCTCCCCTCCCCCCCTCCTCACCCTTCACCTCTAGCCGCCCTCATGTGAGATGGTACGGAAATTCGCTTCACAATTCCCTCGGAATATGTGAGACCCAAGTCATTTGCGACAGAGTAACGAAGCCACGCTCGCGCAGTACTGGACCACCACTCGGAAAACCGCACGCTAATTCGCACGCAAATTGAGAGTGGCTTTAAAATGCAATGGATGCCATTCAAAGGAAGTTAGTGCTTTATTATAGTCATGTCAAAAATTTACTTCGAGTTGCAAGGGTACCAGGGTAGTAGTTGGTGCAGGTCAAAATACAGATGGACAGTTGTAGAAATCAGTGTAGGTAATTATATTAACTAACTGAAATCATATATACATTTTTTTAAATAATTTTATACATTACCTCTTTGTCCAACATGGGTATTCTCACTCATCTCTGCGTTCCTAAAGGTTTATAGATACATACATTATTTGCTATGTTTATAAATATACCAATACATCATTTAAGTGCTTAAAAATAAAGAATGTATAAGTCTGAATGTTTTTAATTTTCTCTAGATCATGCTTTTGTTAGAGGAGCAGGCTTATTGGTCTCTCTCTCTCTCTCTCTCTCTCTCTCTCTCTCTCTCTCTCTCTCTCTCTCTCTCTCTCTCTCTCTCTCCTGTTTTTCTACACACACCCTCATATACATGTGTTTACACATGTATAAAATCTTAATATATTTTATATATATATATATATATATATATATATATATATATATATATACACACACACACACACATATATATATATATATATATTATATGTGTGTGTGGTGTGTGTGTATGTATGTATGTTTGTAAGTTTGTGTGTATGTATGTATGTATTGGGCCGGGCTTAAGTTTGAGTTTTTCCTGTGTAAAACTTGGGCAAAGCGTTTCTCCTTCCAGATGTTAGCTTCCTCGCTTATCCCAGAGGCCTTCCGCCACCACACCGCTCTCTACATCCGCTGCCTACGTCGACTCAACCTCTTGGTTGGTTGCAACCAAGTTTGCCTATTGCCGAATCTCCTGGTGTTGCTGCTTCATGATCTCTCTCTCTCTCTCTTCTCTCGTCTCTCTCTCTCTTTCTCTCTCATTGTCAGGATTTTTTATGTTATCGTCATGCCTCTAGTCTTTATTTTATTCTCTCTCTCTCTCTCTCTCTCTCTCTCTCTCTCTCTCTTAAAATTCCATGTTACAGTGAAAGTACTAAAAAGTCACTCTGAAAAGTATTCCGATGTGTGCTATTGAAATGGAATGTCTTCATCTCCATCCCCCCCCCCCCCCCCCAGCCACAAAACACCCCTACCATTCATCCCCTCCCCCCTCTCCAAACAAGTCCCACCCACCCTTCTTCCATGTTCTGTTGCCATCCGTCCTCTCCTTATAATAATAAGTCGTCAACCACTCGACACTCGTTAAAGAGAGGTGTTTAAGGTCCGCCCCCTACCCTACCACCTCTCTACCTCCCCTCCCTCCTCCCACCCTCCCACCCACTCAACCTTTTTTAATTGCAGAGCTGCTGCTGCTGCTCATTCTTATCATCATCATCGTCATCATCATTAAAGTCTTCGTTGACGTCGAGACCGTCCTTTTAGTAGCCTTTTTTTAATGTTTTGTCATTGTACGCATAGTTTTTTTTCCCTTCCACTGTTCACAATAACTAACGTCACGGGATTATTATTATTATTATTATTATTATTATTATTATTATTATTATGTTTTTGATGCTTGGGGTGATGGTAGTAGTTTTAGTAGCATCTGATTCAAATGGTTCTAAATGACGATTAATATCAAATTGGTTATTCATTCTGTTCTTATTTTGCTGCATAGTCAAATTCTCTTGCATTGCCTCTTCATTGCTCTCAACGAAGTCAGTCAGTAAGTCCTCCTCCTCCTCCTCCTACTCCTCCTCCATCTCGTTGGCCTGGCAGTTTTTCAGGAAAACATTCCAAGACTTTCTTTGGCTTCCTTATCTTCAAAGTTCCTCTTGCATTGGAAAGAGGGAGGGGGTGGGGGGTGTGGAAGGAGAGGGTCTCTCTCTCTCTCTCTCTCTCTCTCTCTCTCTCTCTCTCATGATTTTATTGGCATTTTTTAAATCTTTTTCCCTTCGTCGGCGATATCAAAACGGCAGTGACATTGCGCTTGGCGTCCCAACTCCACAAAGGTATAAATTGTGAGTTTTATGAGGAGGGGGGGGGAGTGGCGTTCTCTCTCTCTCTCTCTTATCCTTCTCTCTCTCGCCTCTCTCTCTCTCTCTCTCTCTCTCTCTCTCTTTGTGTGTGTACGGAAATTTCTCGAAATGTATTTTAGGTTTGCTCGTATGTGTCCGAATCCGGTGGCTCTATGTCGAATTAGAGTTTAATATCATTAAGTCTTTTGTAGCACCTTTTTTTTGTCTTCCATTGTTTTGATGTCTACTGTTACTGTTATTTACTATTTTTGTTATCCGTTTTATTTACTCTTGTTTATATATATTTAATTTTGTTTAGGGTTTTGACTCCTTCTTTGTTTGCTAAATACTTTCTGTTTTACTTATGGAAACGAGACCTTTCCTAGAGAATCCACTGATAAATGGGAGTATTAGGCTAAATATAAGGAAGAGGGGGAGACTAGAATTTTATTCCATTTTCTCTGCTCATCCACTGTTCCGTAATGTTTCCGAATTCCTCCAAGCAAGTTCGCGTGTCCGTAAAACATTCCGTGAACATAATTTCCAAGTTTTTGTTACTGGAGGTTCGTCATATTTCATGCCTTCGTTAGAATAAAATTAGTTGTAGATCTTCCCCGAGTTTTCGTTGTACGTGGCTGTTATTCATTTGGTTGACGTTGCATGTAATTCTCAAAAAAAAAAAATGATGGTTATTATATTTCGCTGGTTATATTTCGTTGTTTTCAAAGAAGTTTTGGGTTTGTAAAGGCTGGTAAGATGTACTGGTAATGGACTCATTTTGGCTTAGTTTTTGCGAGTTAAAAACATTTTATTCTTTCTTAGATTTGATTTGGTGTAAATTTAATGTTTGGTATTATGCCTGAGAAAGCGATTAAATCATTGGTCCAGTTATGGAAGAGAAACGTGAATCCCTTGTGGTTTGCGTTATAATATATATAATATATATATATATATATATATATATAATATATATATATATATATATATATACATACCTACATACGTACACACACACACGCGCACACACACACACACCATATATATATTATATATATATATATATATATATATATATATATATATACATACATAAACCCACATATATAATGTACATGCAGATACTGTTTGACATGTATCGGGACACGAATGAACATAGAAATTTGTATGTGTGTTTATTACAAGTGCTTTCATATCTCTTCTTCGCTTTGTGTTCTCATTGTCCACATAATTAAATGCTCTGTTTCTCTCGACCCTTTCCTCATATACTGTTTTTGGCTTGTTAAAATCATTGTTACAGTGGCAGTCGTGAGTGATATGAAAATGGGACAACTTAATGAGTTACAATCCCCCCGTTGAGTAATTGTTTTCCAGTTACGCTGAGTTGTAATGAAGAGACCTGCATTGTCATTTAAGAAAATATGCTTCAATATTCTCTGTTGATATTACTCTGCTGTCTGTAGTTTTCACTGCTTTTTATAAATATTGCCTCGTCTGTGTGTGGGTGTGTGTATGTGTATGTGTATGTGTGTGTGTGTGAGATGTTCACTGTCATATTCTAAGCATTTTGTATAAATGACAAACAGGAATTCATATTTTTAAATTCTCCTTAGGATGGGAGTGCCGTCAGTGCACCTCATGCGGTACACTGTAGGAATTGCTTGCAGCTCTTTATAGCGTCC
The DNA here is from genome assembly GCF_015104395.2 of Macrobrachium nipponense. Taxonomy (NCBI): domain Eukaryota; kingdom Metazoa; phylum Arthropoda; class Malacostraca; order Decapoda; family Palaemonidae; genus Macrobrachium; species Macrobrachium nipponense. Next base: position 38,818,116 of record NC_061096.1, read on the forward strand.
CTTCGGCCACCAGCGGCAACCCCTTTCATTCCTTTTACTATACCTCAGTTCATATTCTCTTTCTTCCACCTTACTTTCCACCATCGCCAAACAAATTTTTAATTGTGTAACTACGTGTTTTTCTTCCTGTAACATCTTTCAACCTTATTTACTACCACTTTCCATTTCAGCGCTGAATGATCTCATAGGTCCCAGCGCTTGGCATTTGGCATAAATTCTATATTGTAATATATATTATGAATAATTAACCTGCAGATAAACATATGGATGATGTTGGTTGATTGAAATCAAATCGAATAAAGAAATATCTTCTGAAAGAGTGGATGCCAATAGTTATAGAGTATAATTATTGGCATTAAAACTTGTTCTTGGTTGTTTTTTCAACTAATCTGTTAATTAAGAGCTGTAATATAGTATATAAGTATTCTGCAGCTTCTATATCCTGTTTTATTACTCTAGTGGCGATGCCAAGGCTTCGTGATGAGTATAAGGTCAACAAAAACAAGCCCAGAAAACGACAAGCTTTTATGGGAATGTTTTCACAAAGCTTATTGTTCACGATAAAGAACGGCACAGGAAAACAGACAGCCATGCGTAAACATTGGTGATCAATATTTCCTCTCAGGTAACCGTTGTTGAGGAGTATGTATCAACAACTAAATGGATGTAAATTCTTGAATAAATAAGTAAAGAAGTTGAATATTTTCAGGAATACCCTACGGGTATACAAGAAGACGCTCTCGCATTTGCATATATGTATCTGGGTACGTTTTTATTTGTTCCTTCGTTTACCTGGAGATAAAGAACGTCAATAGAATCTGATGTGAGTGCAATGGCCAGGGATTGGAGAGAGAGAGAGAGAGAGAGAGAGAGAGAGAGAGAGAGAGAGAGAGAGAGAGAGAGAGATAGTGTGCAGTGCAGATAAGGAGAGAGTGCAATTGTAGAGATATTGTGCAATTGTAGAGATATTGTGCAATGCACATAAGGAGAGAGAGAGAGAGAGAGAGAGAGAGAGAGGGGGGGGGGGCGCTTGCTGTGCAGAGAGGGGGAGTAAGTTTGCAGCGACAAAGAGGGAGAGAGAGTGTGAGTGTGTGCAGTCCAGATAAGTAGAGAGTGTATGTGTGTGCTATGACAAGGAGAAAGAGGTTGTGTAGTTTTAGGGATGGCATGTAGTACACATAGGTAGAGATAGGTAGAGGAGAAGAGTGTGTGCAATGAAAAAGAAAAAGTGTGTAGTTGTAGAGATAGTGTGTAGTGGAAAAAAAAATTGAGAGAGAGAGAGAGAGAGAGGAAGGAGAGAGTGAGTGTGCAGTCGCTAAGAGAGAGTGAGATTGCAGTAACGAGGGGGAGAGGGTAAATCCGTTAAAATAAATGTATTTAATTAATACTTACGATCACTCCCTGGAAGGTATTAATGAAAATTGCATTGGCTAATTATATAATACATTTAAAAATTATATTACAATGAATAGCTTCTGTTTTATTCGGAAATGTTTTGGAACGCACGCACTTTGCTTCTGGATTCTCTTAACTCCTGGAGAAAGGCTACGTGTTCTTAGTATCATCACCATGAAAATTTAATGAAATAAATGTAAAAATGAATTGAATACGTTAATGAATTGATGTATAAATGCCTTTCTGAAAATATACCTTCACATCGATTTTCGTTTTGTTCGAACTGTGTGTGATATTGATAGGCACTGTTAAGAAATTCATAAGGCTTCATATTGCCTCATTAGGAATTAATCGAGACAGAAAACAGAAATATTGGGCTGGAGACGATAATATCACACGAAGAAGCCGCGGGAAGGAGAGGGGGAGGGAGGGGGAGTAGGAGTGGGCGGGGGAGGAGACGCCACCCAATGATGAATGGAGTTGCATTTTGAATGAATGGCACTCGTTCATTGTGAGGGCCTTGTTTATCCAATTTGGGGGATATGAAATAGCCTGAACCTGTTTGTTGACTGGCGTGATGAAATATTCACCCAGGAATCAGAAGGAAGAGGAGATATGAAAGAAACTGGAGGAGGAGGAGGCCGGAAAGGGTAAGTAGGTCACGAGTCCTCACGGGGAAGGAGGAGGACGCGCCTTCCACGGCTCGGGGTTACGGGTAGAGAGAGAGAGAGAGAGAGAGAGAGAGAGAGAGAGAGAGTGAGTTAAGGAGAGCTCTGAAGGAAGCGGAACTGAAGCTGTGGGTGTGGGGTGGGTAAGTGGGTGTGTGGGTGAAAGTTTGACGTTGTGGGGGATGGTGTGGTGTGTGGGACTTTGAGAAAGGAGGTTTGAAGAAAGCAACGAGGATCTAGGTATACAAAGGGAGAAGGAGATGTGTTGGGGGAAAGCATCAGACAAAGGGATCTTCAAACAACTTCTTCCATATATCCTCCTCCAGGAGAAGTGGGTTGGGGGTGGGGGGTGTAGGTGGTTGGTGGGTGGATATATTTTTCCTGCTCAATGGGGCTGTTTATATAGCTTTGTCTCATTAGCTGTTGAAGCCCAGAGTCCCAGGTAGGCATAAATGTCTTCTCAGTTTTATATTCATTGTGGTTTCCTTATTTTAGTTTTTTTTCCTTTCCTGTGGAACCTTGTTTGAAAATGGAAATTAGATGTAGGTATTTTTATAACTGCATTGAATCCTACCGAAATATTTTTAGCATTATTTAGAAGATGAACCCTGTTCATATGGAATTAGCCCACATGGGCTGTAGAGTTGAAACTCAAGCTTCCTAAGAATCGTGATAAGAAATGCAGTAGTAACTTGCAGGTATTGAAAGTCCAGCCTCTCATAAATACTGTGAATCTTTTCGAAATAATATTGATAAAGAAATGCAATAAGAACTTGTAAATGTCATTCCAACACTTACTATGACTGCTGTTTGTAAACCGGATAGGTTCTCCTCGTATGTAATATACACGAATGATATTACATAAGATATAATCTTGATAAAGAATGCTTCAGTAGCGGCAAGTGTCATTCCAGTCAAACTAATATATGGATGTTATGTGTTGAACCGCACAGGTTTTCTCGTCTGCGCAACATACACAAATGCGTAACATAAACAAATGCATGCCCTCCCCAAATTCAATCATGCTAAAATCACCAGTGCTCTGGGGCCCCTAAAGTGCCCCGTACCCAGAGTCGTTTCGCGGACTTCCTCGCGCATTGAGATGCGCCTAATGTTCCAAGTGTGAAAGGAACCGGACCCAAACTTCTGTGCGAGTTACTGACGGAAAAATAAAGAAAAAAAAAACAACTTAAGGAAACTCCAGGGTAAAGCCTTAAATTTCAGTCCTCTCCAACACACTGAGGTTTGCGAACCCCAATTTTTTTTATTTTTAGAGTTTTTATTTACTTGTCTACTCTTTACTTGCTTTCTGTTTATTCTTTTCAGCGTCCCGTCGGCTCCTAGCTGCAACCCCCCTTCATTCCCTTTACTGCACCTCCGTTCATGTTCTCTTCCTAATTACTTTCCACCTTCTCTTAACAATGGATTCACAGTGCAACTGCGCGGTTTTCATTCTGTTATACTTTTAAAATCTGTTTACTCTTAATTTCCGTTTCAGCGTTGAATGGCCCTCTTAGGTCCCAGCGCCTGGCCTTAGCCTAAATTCTATATTCCTATTCTTATTCCTACTGAGTTGTCGGGAATGAAGGATTCATATTTCTAGGACAAATATATTGACATATACATCTACACGACCCATTGGTACTTTTGTATTTCGTTTTGCGAATATCGATTCTTTTTTTACCTTTTTTTTCGTTGAAACTGCGCACGCGCGCTCTCGGAAACTTTGCGAAGCCCTTGGCCTCACGTGAATTGTTGTTCAGGAAGAGGAAAAAAAGGTAAAATCAGAAGTTTCTTGAGAGGATCAAATAAGACAGTTGAACCATGTGCGGGATTGCTGTAAGTTTTTTTTTTTTTTTTTTTTTCGAAAGTCCTCAAAGGCGGAGAGGAAGAAAGACTTTGGGATCCTTTTTGGGAAGAGCAGAGGGGGATAGGGGAGCCTAGAAGGAGCAGAGGAAGGCCAAGGGGAATTCGGATGGGCTCGAGAACGATGGTTTTACAGTGGCGGTTTTGGGAAGGGAACGTCTGCCGGGTCTCGACTCCCCAATTTGCAACAGCAAGAAATAAGATTACCACAGGCCGTAGCCTTATCCTTTCCCAGTCTTGGCGAAGAACGCTTGGATGCTGAGATTTAGTTTTTGTATGTGTGTGTATTATATATATATATATATATATATATATATATATATATATATATATATACTGCTGAATTGTAAGGTGTGTGTGTATATAATATAGATATATATATATATATATATATATATATATATATATATATATATATATATATATACACACACACACACACACACACACACACACACACCTACAATTCAGCAATTAGTATATTTTACAATATATTAATTGACGAAGAAATTAAAGCTTCACCGGCCTGTACTGCGTTGGTTTCAGATATTATTATACTAAAATATTGGTACACTATTATGAGCATATTTTTGTATTATTATTATATTATCGTACATTACGGTAGTATAAAGATTTCATGCATATCACAAGATTAAAAAACAGATTTCTCTTAATAAGTATAATTTCACCACTTATTATTGTGAAACATTCGAACATCTTACATCATTTTTGTGAGATGTTATGCTGTATTTAATTCCTTTTAGTCATTGAATTTAAACTTCAGCTTGGGGCAATGTCATTTCCCGTCTAACACACAGCGAGACATTTTTCATAGGAGCTTTCGCTTACTCGGGGAATAAGCCTACAAACTACTTTGTTCTTGTTGTTCTTTTTCTTATTCTGCGGTAGGGAAGGTCTATGGAAGAGCTTAAAATGGTCTGAAAAAGGTGTTTCGCCTTGAGTTGAAGGTACAGGAATTTCAGGACAGGATGTTTATGATTTATTTATTAGAATGAAAATGTAAAAAATGAATAATGTGCATGTTAAGTAGTGAAAAAAAAATAATTCTAATAAAATATTGAGCATTCATTTTAATTTTCGTTGGTAAAACAACGCTCTATTTGACCGTAGATTTTAGCACGTTTTAATTTACGTTAAGTTAGGTATATTATGTTTACAACTTATGCGTGAAGGGAGAATATTGCACGTATCCCGAGTAAGCGGGAGGTTGGATCACGCCTTGTAAATAAGTTTTTCTCTTGACAAACATTGAGGTGGTTGTATTCAGGAGACAAAATTACATTTACATTTGATATCAGGGAAATTTATTCAGTGTTCGCCCCCTGGAGTTTAATAATGTAATAGCGTTATGGAAATCGCGTTCTGTAGAAGTGCTACAGTCTTAGGTGTTGACAGCGTTTGTCGTGGCGTTGTTTTGAAAATTACTTAAAATATTGCCTCCAGAAATATGTCAGTCCTTAAGTTAAATTGTTTAATTTTCATAACGAATCACCGTTGTAAATAAAGAATCGCTTGACCCAACGAAATTGAAGCTAGTATGCATTGCATTGAAAACTTTAAGCTTTTTTTGACATTCTAAATTCATCTTCATCTTTTTTGTTTATTTTTATTGACTGTTGGATATTCTTTTATATTGAGGTATCAAAAGTATTGAGCATATTCTTAAAAAATTTTTTACTTGAAAGCTACTGAATGTACACTTTTTCTTACTGAAGGCTTTATGCATATTTCACGCGTGTATATTTTCATGTAAATGCTCGCATACAAACTATTATATTTTACAAGAAGTTTAATGTATTTTGTATCAAAATAACAACTTCCAAATAAAACCTTCCAATTGACAATAAAACACTTTGCCAAAACATTTTCATTCTGGTGAATCTTAAAAATGACATCACGGTTACTCTGGGAAATGTCATATGCTTCTTTTAGAATCATATTCTTTCATCGTGTTGCGATTTTGAAGGATGTTGCTATTAAGCATAAACTTTCAGCTACTACTCATATCTTATTGATTCTCTATTGTCGTTTGTAGAAGTAACAGCATTTTCTTTATTGATGATAGTGATGTTTATAAGGATCATGATGATAATGATAGCATTTTACATGTATGCAAAGTTTTCAGTGTATTCAAGGAAGAAGAGAAGTATGCATCAATATATACATTTCTCTCTCTCTCTTATTATGTATGTATATATATATATTTTTTCTTTCTTTCTTTTTTTTCCTTTGGAATGGCAAGACCTTGTCTGCCTCTGTTCGATTTTAGGAAATACCTGATCGTATTATTTACTTTATTATTATCTCTCATGTTTTCTTTCCTTGTCGTACTTTCTTCGTGCCTTGGGAGAGAATAACAGGTTAAACAAAAAAATGGAAAATTGGATGCGTCGGGTTTGCATCACATTTTTCTCGCCTTTTCACGTTTCTACCGGTAAAAGAAGCAACGAAAGGCTCCGTTCAGTGTGTTAAAAATAGATGATGTTATAGAGCTCGTCTTACGATCTATTGGTAACTGTTTGCAAGATGTCCTTAAAAAAAGTAGATAAGTTACGTTATTATTGTTATTGTTATAATTATTCAAAATGGGTATTATGTATTGAATTTTAAATTCAT
>NC_061096.1:38829681-38844681 GCF_015104395.2 Macrobrachium nipponense
TTGGATATGTTGTGGTCAATAAACTTCTATCTGTTTATCTGTATAGTTTTATAAGTGTTCTTGTTTAGCCAATTATTTCATCATTCTTTAACGCAACGTTCCTTAATTCCAAGGAGTGTCTTAGATTCATTTGGAAAGTCGCAATGTCTCACCGCTTTGTAGGAAATGTGCAGTAAATTATTAAGTTTTTTCCCCACAATAGAAAACTACATTTAACGCCTACAGATCATGCGGAAATGTAGTAAAAAGTGATTCATGTTCAAAATCGGGAAATGTTTTAAGCTGCGACTAACATGCTTCATTTTCTATAGGCATTGCGCGCATGTGTGCTTACACACACACACACACACCACACACACACATATATATATATATATATATATATATATATATATATATATATATATATATATATATATACATATATATAACGCTATCTATGTGTATTATATATTATGTATACATATATGTATGTAATTAAAAATATAATATATATACACATATATATAAATACACACATACACGCATACACATTCTATGCAAATGGGGACTAATCCACATAATGGCTCCATAACGTATGACAGGACCTTCCATCCGTCAATCTCTGAGGCTTGTAAGCCTTTCATCCTTTAATTCAATTACATATCACTGGCAGTTCTGGGTTGTCAGCACCAGAGATAGACCAATAACTACGCCTGTCGCTCCTTTTGAGGAGACATTACTTGACTCTCTCTCTCTCTCTCTCTCTCTCTCTCTCTCTCTCTCTCTCTCTCTCTCTCTCTCTCTCTCTCTCTCGTCCGAAATGGAGTCCGAGATTTCTGTACTCAGATGTAAGGTCCCGTCTTTCCTGGTGACATTTGGGTGTCAAGTTCTCTATCCCTTTGTGTCTTATTTTTATTAATGGCGAAATTTTTATTATTTTATTTTATTTTATTTAAATTCTTTATCAAGTTGTTTCATGTCACAGTTGAGAAACCGTGACAACTGACTTTTATCAACAGTTTTCGCCGGATCATTTATAAACCCAAATCAGCGGCTTAGCCTGACAGCAAACATAAAACGCAGCGTGTATCTACATTTTTTTTCCGTGTTGCAACTAAAGTTTGTTGGTAATGATATTAAGTAATATTACTCATGAAATATAACATGAAAAGTTCGTGGATTATACCCATCCTTAACTACTTAATTTTATTCCTCGTAGCGTAAACTGGATAAAGCACTATAAGCGGCTTCCCTTTGCATTTCGTATTGTACGTATAACATAAGTCAACCTTGTGGAAAGAAAATGTGAGATACTATTCCAATTCGTTTCCAGCCTTGGAAAGGGAGGAGGAAAACATCTTTATTGCAACGCAAGTGAGCGAAAAGTGGGAGGTGTTTGATTTCTCTCGGTAAAAAATAAACTCCACGCGTTCAAATTGGCTTTTCCTTTAAATGGTGGTGTGTGGAAGTTTCTCTCCTTCTGCTCCGCTTTCTCGGAGCTTTTGAAATATTTCAGATCATTATTTTTTTAATGTATAATTGTTCTTTTTTTCGTGGGTCAGGCCTGGGCTGGGTAAGGGGCATTTGGGTCGTCTTCTGTTTCACTCTTTTGCTCTGAAGAATCATTGTATTTTAGGCATTTCTCTTTTAATGTCAGTATACATTTGTGGCCATTATAAACATCTGAAGTGCTAATTGTAGGGCCTGAATTTGCAAATGTTGTTTTAATTAACTTATAGAAATATTGTTGAAAAGTTACTAATTTCTTGCATTGATAATGGGATTTTGGTGTTAATGCTTTAATGGAACCATTGGGTCTCTTGATCGTGGTACTCTGGGTAGGACAAAAAAATTCCGCCAGAAACGGAAACCCAAAACGAATAATTTAAACAAATATATATATATTATATATATATATATATATAGTATATATGTATGTATGTATATATATATATATATATATATATATAGATAGACTAGATTAGATATAGATAGATAGATATATGGCATCCTAGTAGTAGGTTGTATTACCGGTGGTCAGTTTGTATGGTCAAGCTATTTTTTTTTTCACGTGCGGACATAATTTTTTGCTCTTAATATTATGTGTTCCTAATATCAATGTGTTTTCGTGTATCTCGTAGACGCTGTCCATGAATTATATATATCCCGGAAGTCCGCTTGATCTTGTCTCCGCTTCCCCTTCACCTTCACATCCTGAAAAGATTAATGACGGTGCCATGTGAATGGCTTTGGTATTTAGTATTGCATGATGGCTTCAAAAGGATGCTTTCCCCTCTTCCGCCTTAGAGAGGCAATTACGAAAATTTTGGATGGATGCTGCTGGCGGCGGATAATGTACACGCTTATGGAGCAACTTTTTTTTTTTTTTTTTTTTTTTTTTTTTTTCACCACTTCTTTGACGAGCATTTCAGCACATGCATGAATATGCGTGCTACAAATGCAAGGAGGCGAGGACAGTAATACATACACACATTTTATATATGGATTGTATATATAAGTAAGTATATATATATATATATATATATATATATATATATATAGATATATTATATGTATATATATATATACAATTATTTATGTGTATTTATTATTTATGTATATTTATTATTTATACATATGTATGTATAATAAGCGAACACCACAGGAAAATAATAGGTAGATATCCCAGCGCTTCCGTCTTTACTAAGGCATTATCTTAGTAAAGACGAAAGCTCTTGGATTTCTGCCTTTTATTTTCCTGTGGTATTTGCTTATTTAATGAAGTTACATGCATCTACTGTGATTTTTTAATTATATGTATGTATGTATGTATGTATGCATGTGCGTTATCGAGTGAATGTAAGTAGATGTAAGATGCGCCATCGTATTTTACCAGTTCCATAATCCCACAAAGCATAGTAACCCCACTGTTCTTTCTATTTTGGGTGAATATTTTTTCTTATGATCGTAAGGAAAACCAAATTCCTCTCAGTACAAAATCCCAAAACATTCCTCTCAAATGCCCTTCACTAATAAATTACAAATATCTTTTTCCCGAAGAGCAAATGTTATTGCAGCCACGTAGCAGCAGCAGCGTTCTTAGGGCGTACTCAAGACGAGGAATTAATTATTGCGGACGACTTGAATCTTAAAGATTGTGGAAAGGGGGGTGGGGTGGGGGTGTTGGAGCGCAGGTTGAGGAGAAATCTTCAGTGCTGATAAGTAGAGGCGTTTTGGAAATTAATCAGCCGGCTTGTGTTTAGCTGAGGGGAGAGAGAGAGAGAGAGAGAGAGAGAGAGAGAGAGAGAGAGAGAAATGGTGCTAATTCTCCGAGAAAAGTTTATCCAATTGCTAATTTGTCACATGGAAAGGGGAGAGAGAGAGAACAGTGATATAATACTATTATTCCTGAAGTCTTTTCTGGTTATTGTACGCAATCAACTCAATTAGAATTCTTCTCACCGTCAGACAATGTCCCAATCGTTAAGAAATCAGAAGCAGGGAAATAAGAAGGTTGGGGGATTGTGAGCTCCTTCGCCGATGGATATCTCATTGCTTCGTTAATTAACGTAAAGCCGAGTTCGTCTTTGTTAGGTCTCTCCTCAGGAAATTCTTAGAAGGTTGGAGGAAAAGAAATTGGTTTTATGTATAGGACTGACTGGGTATATGTAGTGTGTAGGTAATGTACTTGATAATTGGAAGGGAATTTATGGAATTGGGTTTATTATTAGGATTGTCTATTATGTTATGTGTATGTAATGGTATGGTAATTAGGAATATGAATTGGTTTATTTTATATAGGCCTTGTATATAGATGTATGTATGTAATTGGAGGAACATGAATTGGGTTTATTTATAGGAGTGTGTATATGTATGTATGTATGTAATTCGAGGAATATGAATTGGATTTATTTATAGGATTGTCTATATATATGTATGTATGTAATTAGAGGAACATGAATTGGGTTTATTTATAGGGCTTAGTATGTGTGTATGTATGTATACATGTTTGTATATAATTGGAAGAATAAGAATTTGGTTTATGTATAGGACTGTGTATATATGTATGTATAATTGGAGGAATATGTATTAAGTTTTTGTATAAGACTGACTTTTTTTATGTATGTATGTATGTATATATGTGTGACATATATTTATGCATGTATAGGATTACCGCATTTATGTACATATGAATATGTGTGTATTTTTGCATGTGTGTGTTACTTGCATACATACATGTATACATATACATATGTATATAATGTGTATATATATTATACTTACAAATATACGGAAATATTTATAATATATATATGTATACGTGTGTTTTTAGAATACATACAGTATTCTTTATTGTTTTGAAGGATTTTTTTTTTTTTCCAACGAGAGAGAAGTCTTGATCGTACTGTACAAGTTTAAGTACGAAGTTTGTTCTTATTTTTTCCAGCCAGAAGCAAGGGCATTGTGACATTTTTGTGTCGATTTGAATTTGTAAGAAGGAATCACCTAGTCGTGCTCAAAATCCAAGATTCCCCCGTACTGGGGTAGTGCCTCCAGGGCACCTCACGCGGTGCCATGTAGGCATCACCTGAGGTTCTTTGCAGCCTCTTTTCGGCCCCAAGCTTTAACTGCTTTCATTCCTTACACTCTACCTCCGTTCATATTATTTCCTTTCCATCTAACTTTCCACCCTCTCTTAGTTATTGGTTCATAGTGCAACTGTGAGGTTTCCCGCCTTTTACACCTTTAAAACCTTTTTACTCTGAGTTTCCCTTTCAGCGTTCGATAACCTCATAGGTCCCAGCGTATGGCTTTTGGCTTAAATTTCACATTCCTTTCCATTGCATCCGAAATTTGAGGTCACCTGAATATATTATAAGAAGCATCGTTTCCGTTCCGTTCTGAAATGAAGGTTCCCTTGACTATAGATATATATTTTTTATTAGAAAACTGAGGCTCTCTATACACCCCAAAAATCTCCTTTCAAAATCTTGCAGTGTTGAAGGCACAGATTGCACAGACATCCCATAAAGGAGGCGCCATGTATTATCCTTTCAGAGGCGGAAACTTGGGTTACCTGGATATCCTAGTTTGATTACAGTTGGGGGTTCGTTCGCTCACCTGGCTAAATTAGATGGCGGGATGTTCGGAGACTTTAAAGTCTTCGGCCTCACGAACTTCAGATCAGGGGAACTGTGTGATGGCGGAGAAGAGGCGAGTGGTTATTGGGTGATGGGAAATATATTAGCGTCAAAATTGGCCGGGGCTGGGAAATCAGTTGGTGGTGTGTTTTGAAGTACTGGACGCTAAGACACAATATGGTTTTGCCTTGAAATCGGTATGAAGTGAAAGTTTCACCATTATGCAGATCATAATATTATTATTATTATTATTTTTTTTTTTTTTGCGATTCAAGAAACCTTTGCTTTTTTTTTTAAACTGTAAAATGTACAATTTACTAACTTTATTTTTTTTTTTGGGGGGGGATTAAAGAAACTATTGCTTCTTTTTTTTAAAGATAATAAAATGTACAATTTACTAACTTTTTTCGATTAAAGAAACTTACTGATTTTTTTAAACGATAAAATGTACAGTTTACCAAGGAATTCTTTCTCTCATAATTTTCGGTCAAAACTTCACTGTTGATAGTTTTACTCTAGAAAATTTACGAACGAACAGAAATTTATGATTTACACATGATGTTATTTCTTTTAAGATGTTTACTTCTAAGAAATTAGATAAACCTGAAATGCACTGAGTTCAAGATTGCATTTTTATTTTTTTATTTGAAAATTCCTCAAAATTATATATAATTTTATCCTTTTGTTTACGTTCGTGACTCCTATCTTTAATGGTTTAAGATAAAGTGTACCGATACGTTTCACGGATTCGGCCCTATTGTATTTTTGTGCTTACTTGATGCCTATCTATAGCCGAATGTATTATTGAGTTATTTAATTATACATTTTACGTTTACTATATCTAATCTTATATAGATATCGTTAATTCTCTTATTTAAAAGACGCATTTCTCTGTCTTATGTTTTGCTTCCCACATGATACCTTTTATAATATTTCTTCATCAGATCGTATCGCGATGATTTTGTTTATGAATACATTATTGTACGATTTTAGTCTGATATGAGGAGAGAGTCTCTCTCTCTCTCTCTCTCTTTCTCTCTCTCTCTCTCAGAGAATATTGAAAATACACGTGTAAGGCCTCTGTTATGCCAATATCAAACGAAATAAGAAATGTAACCTTCGGCTTCTGAAGAAGCCTCCTTATTTTCCAGTAAACGAAAATCTAATGCCATCTAATATCCTCAGCATCGGTAATAATAGAATACTTTATTATTATTATTATTATTATTATTATTATTATTATTATTATTATTATTATTATTATTATTTTATTATTATTATCCACAATCATGTGTGGGTAAGAGTATATTTTAAAATAAATCTAGATTTATTTGTTTTATATAATTGTACCCATACATAACTTGATTTGTTTCTTCAGTCCAAGAATCGCACTACTATGAGTATTTTTAATTTATATATATAAATATAATATTTTGTTTTTAAATAATTCTCTCTCTCTCTCTCTCTCTCTCTCTCTCTCTCTCTCTCTCTCTCTCTCTCTCTCTCTCTCTCTCTCCTTGCATTTCCTCATTATAGCCAGTCAATTCTGTGGAAGCCTTCTCGGCAGGTTCCGGGCCTTTTACCTTCTCCGATTAAATTTAAGATGCTGTTCATGAATAATAATAATGATGATAAGAGTAGATATGACTGGTAAGCCAGTGACGTTGGCTTCAACGCATACATCAGTCCCCATTACTGCCGGACCCTAATGTAAAATTTCCATTATAACATTCCCCCTTCATATGATATGCTGGAAGTCTTATGGTGAATTATTAACAATATTCTTACAGAATTCTGGAGACGTCATTTCAACTTTCTAAATACTTTCCATTATGGCCTGCGCGTCACGCCGTGTCTTCTTTTATTAATGTTAGTATTTTTAGGTTTCAGGTAGCGTTAAAAGCCGCCTTGTTTCTAATTCAACAAGTGTATTAGAATTACTGCATCATTCGCGCACTTACACACACACACACGTACATCTTACCACGAACACTTGGACATTGACGGCATTTCCACATTCGTGCGATCGAATAGTACAGGTGGTTGAGCGTGTATGTGTAAAATTTACTTGAGCTTCAATTTTCTTCATAGTCGTCTTTGGCTCTCCTACAGTAACCCCACATTCCAAATTTGTAACAGAATCTAACCAGTAGCCTCAAAGTTGTATAAACTTATAGATTGTTTGTCACGTGGCCAAATAAGCCTTGTCGCTGGCATGCAAAGTGTAACGAATATTTCATTGGATATTCAGTATGGCCACCATTTCATGTAACCTCTGTTATCAAAGTTTGCAAAGTACACATTTTTTATTTAGACAATGGAGAAATTTCACGACAGTTCATATTGATGGTTTCCTCTTCATCTTCCACTTGATAATTTTGTTAGTAACAATTGAGGCCCCCGAGTCCTATAAATGATACGAAGAAAGTAGAAGTTGTGAACTCTCAAAGAAATAATCATATGCTTGGATCTATCACCTCTTCCCAGATAATAATTCATCGGAGTCATTCAACAGGCCTTGGGAATCTGATGTGAGTGGCATTGGCTGAGGTCAGGCCCCTGATAAGCCTCTGGTAGCTTGTGCATTTTGATGCACAAGTCATCCTCATTTTGCCCCCGGGAGTCGGGGGATTCAGCATAGTGGCCTGGGGTGGGGGGGTCATAGGTTGGGGGTCACAGTCATTAGGTCAGACTCACGAACAAAATGTGACATGACTGTAGCGGGTTCATTTAGGGAAAAGTCAGCTCGCCAGAAACGGTAGATGTTGTTTCCATTTGGGAATAACACCATATTTCCCTTCTACCCTTCCTCCCCTCCTTCTCCCTCTCCCTCTCCCTCTCCCTCTTTCCCCACCCCACTCTTCCTCTCCTTGGGTTGGCGCTGGGAAATCAATACTTCGGGAGGCCCTTGTGTGACTCATCAGTGGCACTCGGAATTTCGCCTGCTTTCGTTTGATCTTCTTTCCCCATGATTTCCGTGGAGCTGCGAATTTCTGGATCGCCTAGAACTTATTGTCAAGTGCTTGCTTGCTTTTGCTTTTGACTTAATGGTAGTTTGGGAGGGTGCGTTGCTATTTCGTGGGGAAGGTGATGCTTCAAGTCAGTGTCATTGTTTGGGCTTTGTATTTTGCTTACATATCTCTCTCTCTCTCTCTCTTCTCTCTCTCTCTCTCTCTCTCTCATTGTTTAGAACTTCCGTGTAATTCGTTTGTTCATCTCTTCTCTCGCACTCTGTCTTTTTCTGTCCCTCTTTGTTATTGTTTGGTCCTGCCTTATAGTATATCCTCTCTCTCTCTCTCTCTCTCTCTCTCTCTCTCTCTCTCTCTCTCTCTCATGGCGATAACAACAAAGGCTATTTGCTTGCCAGACGCTGTGTAAGGAAAGCTTCAAAGTGATTGATTAGACAAGTGAACTCAGCCAACCGCCAACAGCTTCCTCAACTTCCACTTCTCACTCAAGATCAAACCCTCAGAGATTAACGGATGAAGGTCCCTGCTGTGTCACTGGGGGTGGGGAGGGGGAGGGGGAGGGGGAGGGGGATGTGGAAGGGTGGGAGTGTTGAGAGTGAGGACGTCTGAGAGCATTGTGGATGACGTTTGGTATTTCGATTTTTGTTTTGATTGCTTTTTTTTCCCTCCGTACTTAATTTTGTATATTTTATATTTTATGTTTGTAAACTACAGAAGTTATTTTAATTGTTTTCTTACTGCATAGTTTTTGTTTCGTGGCAGTTTGTCTTTTTAGGACTTGAATTAATTTCAGTTTTATCAGTTTTTTTGTATATCATGACTACGGAAGTAGTTTTATTTTTATTATTTTCTTTGTGTAGGTTTTCCTTCATCGACGGTTTCATTTCTGACAGGCTTATCTAAACTTTTTATTATATTTTTAAAGTTTATAGAATTTTTTTTATTGATAAAAGCTTCTCTAAACTTTAATTAAGATTATTGCAATCGTTATATTCCGAATGTTTCCTCGTCGTACTCACCTGACAGCACAGCCGAAGCATCTACTCAAGTGATTGTTATATCCATATGTCGGGAATCCTCTCTCTCTCTCTCTCTCTCTCTCTCTCTCTCTCTCTCTCTCTCTCTCTCTCTCTCTCTCTCTCTCTCTCTCTCTGAATGTGTTTGTATATATATATATATATATATATATATATATATATATATATATATATATATTAGCTTTGAAGAAAACTTCTTCTGTTAGTAGCTTCTCTGGGTGTTGTCTGTATTATTACATATTTTCATATATATATTTGAAGAAAACTTCTGTTAATAGCCTCTCTCTCTCTCTCTCTCTCTCTCTCTCTCTCTCTCTCTCTCTCTCTCTCTCTCTCTCTCATTGATTATGACCTTTGAAGGGAAGTTCTCATGTTAATATTGTCTCAGACTTTGGAATAAAACCGAGAGATCTTGGAGACCGTGCGAAAAAAAAAAATCCCTCCGATTCCCAAAAGTGTCTTTTTCGACGGGAAAATTCGAAGTCGAGTGATGTGGCGTCACAGAGGACGCTGGTTGTGCTGGGCCGTGAGAGAGAGCCCCTTATGTTGTGCTGTTAGGGACTGTATGAAGATGTAGGAACGCGTGTATTCGTGTATTGGTGCAAGCTGTCATCATCATATGTATGTTATTACTATTGGTATACCTCGTGATATTAGTCGTAATAGTATTTGTAATGTTCACTCGTACGTCAGTTGAAATACTGGAGTGAACTTCAGTAATTCCTATTGATTAGTCTTTCATGTGGTGATTATCCGTGTTTTTGCTTGCTACGGGATTTTGTTTAACTCTCTCTCTCTCTCTCTCTCTCTCTCTCTCTCTCTCTCTCTCTCTCTCTCTCTCTCTCTCAGGTTAGACCATTTTTATATTCTCCAGGTCAAAGGGTTTGAGTATTGTGATTGTATAGTATTTGTCTTTGTATCTAAAATTTTAGTGCAGGATTCGTACAATATTCCAGTTTTCTCGCTGTTAGATAGAGAAGTATTACCGCCATTCAGTTTGTTTTTGGGAGGATGTAATTATTTTTCGGAAACATATAAACGAATTCCTTTCCAGTGTCTTAGGAACCATGGGACAAATTAGGTTACTGACTTTTATTTAGTGTTCGTATGGTGAGGATGCATGAAAAATATGGATCAATATATTTAAGCTGTGCGATGCAGGATATAGTGGAAGGTCCTTGCATCCAGCAGGATGCTGGAAGACTTGGGATGGTAATAATAACGCCTTGCTCAAAGGGCGTTATAAAGTGGTAAAGGAAAGGAGGGGATTTGGGGATTGTCTCCCTGGTAGGGGGCAGGAGGTGGAGGGGTTCAGTCTATAAAGCAGTGAGATGCTCATAAATTTTTCCTCCCCTAAGAATGCTGTTATATATAACCCCCTTCTCTCTCTCTCTCTCTCTCTCTCTCTCTCTCTCTCTCTCTCTCTCTCTCTCTCTCTGAGATTACAGGAATGAGATTGGAAAGAAAGGTTTTGTGTGTGATATATATGTGTGAGAGTCTGTATGTGTGTGTATGTGTGGTGTGTATGTATGTATGAGTGTATGTTGGGTTGGGGGACGGGTTGGTCCTGAAGCTAGAGGCACTGGGAAAAAATCCCAGGCGTGACGATTTTAAAGATATGTATAGGTAGGGTGCGTGTGAAATAGGGTTAGAGGGAAGAAGGAATTACACAGAGAAAGGCACTAGGTTGGGAGTAACAGAAATACTGAGCTATTGAGAGCCAAGGGTCGATTTAATCCTTCGCCTTGTTAATGGTACCGTGGTTCGATTTTCAAAATGACGCGGAGTCTGTTATGAGAATATTTTCGTTCACCTCTCTTGATGGCAGAGTGGGTTATGTTTGTATATTATATATAAAGGGTTCATAGGAACTTATATCACCATTTCTGATCCTGCCTTTTCCATGCAAGTACTGCAGTCGCCACTTGCTTTGTACATGCTGAAGTGGAGTCTATGGACCGCTAAATTTTATATTTACTCATATATCTATCTGGCTATTTGTTTATTTGTATGATATATATATATATATATATATATATATATATATATATATATATATATATATATATATATATATATATATATATATATATATATGTGTATATATATATATATATATATATATATATATATATATATATATATATATATATATATATATCCAGCAATCTATTCTCTGGAGAGGCAGACTAATGCGGGCACATTCCAACAAATCCTGATGAGCCTTTGTTGACCAAAGCTTTGAGTCACATACCCGGTAGTTAGTTGGTTGTGTTGAGTCATAGTTAGAATCGCGACAGACAGGGAACCAGAACCGTGCATATACCCAATTAACTGGACGGTAGCAATAGTGGGAAAATTCCCTTTACATAAAAACGCTCGGTTACCGAAGTGTTAAATGGAATCGATGATTCACTGTTGAATACCATTTTGAAGTGTGGAGCTGGAGTTATTGATGCTACGTATCGGGAAATAATTAGCATTTGTTAAACGATCGACGTTCTCCGCTAATAAGTATTTGCTTATGCGTGTGGGGCGGGGGGAATACAAATATTTTCTAACATTTTTTTGTTTGTGAATTATACTGTAATCTAATAGTAGTTGTATTTTAATATCTTTTTATTTGTTAATTAATGTGTTAATTTATCTGTTTTTCTATGAACTTATTTCCTCATTCTTTAATTCCTATTTTTACTTTCTACTTTCCAATGAATACCATATTCTTTTTTAGATAGAATTTCAAGTTAAAAGCGTTCGTGGGTATGTTCCATTTGAATAGGGTTCATTTTCTGAATAATAATAATTCCCATATCTATGTGTGGGTTTTATATTATATCTTTATTCTTGCTTATGCGCTTGAAAGGAAGACATATTTAAATATAACATTAGGAATTACTTGTATTTATAATTGTCTTATTAGAGAAACAAATCCACAATTAGTTAAGTGTATGAATATATTTACAAATAAATGTCTACAGCGAGCTTTCGAATCTGTAGCTATTTACTTTTTATTATATTTGTGTCGTTACATTTAGTATATTTGCGTAGTTACATGTAGCATACTTATGTAGTTCTATAACTTTAAATTTGTTTCTTTAGTTAAAGACTCCTGGTACTCTGAGTCATTTTTGAGAATTGGCTGGTATTTATGCGAACGCATAATAGCTCATGAAAGATGAGAATGAATTATAAGGGAAATGAGACTCGTGCTTTGTTCACGCGACCTACTGTAAAGAACTGACGTGTTCCATCAAAGGGTTTCAATTCGCAAGGACTTTGTGTATTAATGTGCGTATTCCGGGTACTGTACAGAGGCGCGAACTCTTCGTTCCTCAGGTTACAAAAATATGAAAAAGAATTTATCGCATCAATTCAGACCTACTTGATTGTGACGATGGTGATGTTGGTGTTGTTGATGATGATGGCGATTTGTGATGTATAGAGGGCATGTTCGCCCGTCGGTTGTCTATATGTATATTTGTATATTTGATGTTGGGAGATTTCGTATAATATGACCGTTTGATGTCGTGTTATTTGATGGGCAGATATCGAGTTCAAAAGGCAACGCCAGATCGAGAGTAAACGATCTTGTTTTTGATGTTGGTTCCTGTTGATGTCTGTAATTGCTTTGATTACCCATAACTCCCCTCCCCCAGCCAATCCTTAAGCAACCCCCCCACACCTTCCCTTCCTCCAAGCTGTACCAAATAAAAGAGTAAAGGGGAAATTAAAAGTAAAGTATCAGTTAATAAATCACTAAAATGAAATGACGTCAGTGTCGGTTACCATCGATTGACAGGTCATTTTGCTGCACCACCTCCGTGGGCGTAGGCCTTGTGTGGGTGGACGCTAATTTCTGACATGTAGACCATTTTTTTTCTTAGTAACACAAGTGTAGAAGCTGAATGTTTTGTGGTAATTTCTTCAAGTGATAAATGGTACAAAATTCGTATTCTCTCTTATATTAATAAAAGCATTTCGCATTATAGAAAGTGAGGTATAGATCATGATTATATCTATAAGAAAATGCTTTTTTCTCTATTGACTACAGTATTATTTAATTCAAGTAATAATTGTTGAAATTATTTTAATTAAGGTAATGCATTCGGTAATGTTGGATTGGCAATGTTTGTAAATAATGTTTAGCCCCCTTATTATAGCTGTATATAATTTATGTTTCGTTGCTAACTATATATTTACACACTCACTCACTCACTGATTCACACACACACATGTATGTATGTATGTATGTATATCATATTTTTCGTATTTCCTTTAATTTCTTGTGCATATGGCCACTCTTTGGAATAGCGCTATATGTGTCTTTGTTCGTGTGTGCGTGAATTCACGTGTAACCCAAAAGAACACTTGATGTTTAAAAGCAGAACTTCCAAAGGAAAAATGAAAAGAGGACATTGCTGTGACCAGTTTCGTCAATTAACACATTTTCCAACGGACTGGCACCAGTTCTGTGGAAAAGGTCTTAATTGACGAAACCGGTCAGGACCGTATCCTGGGTATCATTTTTCCCTTTGGTCTTTTGTGTAAATGTGTGTGCGTGTCGTATGAATGTATGTAAACATATATATATATATATATATAACATATAGATGTGTGTATATGTAGTGCGTTATATATACATATATATATATATATATATATATATATATATAGATGTGTGTGTGTGCGTATATATAAATTGCTGTAATCTAAACGTAAATCTTCCACTTCTAAGTAGCTTTTAATAATTAAAACTACAATTTTAATAAACTTGCCAGTTTATCAGTTCATTAACTTGATAAGTAGAGTGGTATTAATAATGGCCATCATTGGAGAGAGAGAGAGAGAGAGAGAGAGAGAGAGAGAGAGAGAGAGAGAGAGAGAATTGGCATTCTGTCGGTTTTACGAAACGTTCTCGTACTCCATACACGCAACTAATTTATGATATGCAGAGGGTCTGGCTGAGCATGTCTTATATATCATAGACGCTGGAACTGACATGTTACCGTTTCGACCCCTTTTGAATGATCTATCCCTCTTCCTCTTTTTTTGGGTCGGGGGCATTTCGTTTGCCCTCATTGGTCATTACTCTTTTGTGTGTGTGTGTGTGAGAGAGAGAGAGTATCTCTTGTGAGTTCGTGTCATATCCTAAGATGAACTAAAAACATTCGGTAACGTTGCAATGAAAGTTCAGCTTTGGTTCAAGTAATGATTGAGCTGAAGTTGATTAATGATCGAATTTAGTTACTTGTACATGAGGAAAAACTTGAGGATGGTGGATAAAAAAAAAAAAAAATCTTTAAAAAGCATTATTTGCAAATAGAGGCTTATTCATTTGAGTGGATTGTAGTGTCTGCATAATACGGGATAGGCATTGTAATGTAAGTTATGACTATCAAGAGGTTGTGATTTGTGATTCCTTATTAAAAGACGGAATTTCAAACGAAATTAATTGTTTTACAGCACAATGAGATCAGTGGTAAACATCAAAGAAGGATAAGTCATTGACAGATCATAATCTTTGGTTTTCATCCACTCAATTTTATCGAATTGTGAAACAAAGACTTCAATAATGAATTGATTGTCTCGTCCTCTTGTAACTGAGAGGGGTGTCATCCCTTCAATATATCGAATAGGTAACATGCACCGCCCGTGAAAGATTCATGATGATCAGAAAGGCAGGTTTAATTATAAAACAACCAGTGGAATTTCACGGCGTATCAGAGAGGTTTGGACGAGATTTCACTTATCGCATAGCAGTTCTTGGTACTATAGTAGATTCACATCAACATTGCATCTGATATCTAGGTCCGTCCCTTACGACGCTCCTGATTGGCTGTTGATAAGTCAATCATAGGACTGGAAACTCTC
>NC_061096.1:38852181-38867181 GCF_015104395.2 Macrobrachium nipponense
TTAAATGATGATTGAAGCGGACTTTACTTATCGTCATAGAAAACCGTTCTTGTATAGGTATCATTTTACCTTTGGCACAACACACACACACACACACACACACACACACATATATATATATATATATATATATATATATATATATATATATATATATATTATAGATATATAGAGAGATATATATATATATATATATAGATATATATATATATAGTATATATATATATATATAGAGTCCAAAAGACAATAAAACTCCTCTCTTTAGAGAGTTGGTTTTCAGAATAATTGAAAACACACATCATTATTATTGAAAATTGTTGGAATGAAACTGTTTAATTTAGGTGTGTGTGTGTATAATATATATATATATATATATATATATATATATATTATATATTATATATATATATATATATATGTGTGTGTGTGTGTGTGTGTGTGTGTGTGTGTGTGTGTGTGTAAGTTATATATCAGCATTACTAATAGCAGCAGCATCGCGACCTTTAATCTCATCACACTTGAAGTTCTCATAAGAGGAGAGAGAGAGAGAGAGAGAGAGAGAGAGAGAGAGAGAGTAAGAGAGAGAGGAGAGAGAGCAAGCCCTCCTCAGCGTTTGCCCGAAAACAATAATATGGTTCTGCCACTGGCCGCTGTAACTTTCTCCTCCTCTGAAGCAGTCCCGAATTCCTTGCACGAACTAATCTTATGCAGCTCTCGGGAGGAGAGGACCAGGAAGAGGAATATTAGGAATATTACATGAGAATCCCGTTTGTATGCAATCAACTGGTGTGGGCTGCTTGCAGATTTCTTTGCTCGCCGGGCGTGCGTGGGCGGTTAAGCTTTTTAGGTGGGTTGAAAGTGACGTTTCTCCATTGACAGTTTGTTTTATTTATTTTTCATTCCGATGTTTTGATTGACCGTTAGCGATGTTTGGTGTATTTGTTAAGTCATAGGTTATATCTGGTTATTTTCATCGAAGATATAATTTTAGCTTTACCGGTAATATTGATGTACGTATTACCACCATAAACTTAAGATTGGAAGCATCATTTTCGAAATAAAATCATCATCTTCAGTAGCAGAATTAAATAATTGTCATAATCGTTAACAACTCCAGAAGATTTTTTATGTTTACCTCATCGCGGTGAACCTACGGATGACTTACAGACATTAAGTTAGGAAATGGCTTTCTCAAAAGTTTTTTTTTTAAACAGGAGTAACGCATTCTAAATCTTACCTTCCAAGGGAAAGGTAGTATATCTCTGTTTATGTAAGGTTATTAGGCTAATATGTGCTTGGCAAGTTGTATTAATTTTCATGTTAATGCATTTGCAGATGATTGCCGAGTTGTGGAAAACAGTATCTTATTAATGGAAATCAGGGCTGACGTTTATCTTCAATAAAATGCGTTTTCATGTTTTGGAAATATTTCGATTATAGCATTGTCGAATTATGGATGAACCAAATTAATTTCAGTCCTGGGAATATTAAACAATTCTTTTTGTTCACTTCCACAGTTTCTTCTATTGAGATTTATTGTTTTGAATAATACCTTACTTATCTATCTTCTATGATAATAAATTTCGAGTGGATTTTGTTTGTCCTTCCCCGGCTAACAGTAGGGGAGATGTGACATAGCCACCCGCCCCCTGTAAACCGGTTTGTCCTCCCTGAGTGGGGTATGGTTAGGTAGGGGAAACATCCACCACCCTCCTGCAAACCTGTTTGTCCGTCCCGGGTGGGGGCCGCCACTGTAGAGCGTTAGGGGAGACAGCAGCGCCGTTCCAGCGCGCGTAGCGAGCGCTAACAAACTCGCTTATGGTTAATAAAGAAAAAGCATTGCTGCCAAAACATCTGCAACTGCAAAAGCAATCGCCGTTATGAGTCTCGGCTTCGACTTCTGTTGGTCTTGATTTTTATTTTCCCGAGAATCGTTGTTATCTTGCTCCCAGATCTTCAATTTGGCCATCAAGTTCATCGCAAGTCCGAAGTTTGCGAAAACTCTCCTCCTTGGAAATTTAATTAGACGTTTTTCGTTTTTTTCCACCAGCTCTTGTTTGTTCGAGACTGCTTCGAGAAGCCCGATCCGGGAACGTGACCTGGAACCAGGGGAATTGATTTTTCGTTGATTTGGTTTGTAAATAAAAACATTGTGTACTGTTTTCAGCGCTCCGTGAAACTATGTGACTCATGATGGGGGTGTTTTCTTCCGTTTGTGTGTGTGTGTGTGTGTGTGTATATATATATATATATATATATTAACTAATATATAATAATAACACGTATATATATTTGTGTGTGTGTAGGTATACACACAAACGGAAGAAAAAACACCCCCTTCATGAGTCATATAGTGTGCACACACACATATATATGGTGTGTGTATATATATATATATATATATATATATTATATATATATATATCTATATACTATATATATATTATATATATATATATATATATATATATATATATATATATATATATATATTTGTGTGTGTATATGTTATCTATATATATTATTATTATATCCAATATATTATAATATATATATCTATAATTATTTACCTAATATATATATATATTATTTTATTATATTCATATATATATAGTATAATTATATATGTTGTGGTGTAAAAGGAAATCTGAATTCTGGCAGTGAACCAGGAACCATGATGTTTATTTATTTACATGATATATAATTGGTAACTTCTTTGCATGCGAGTATATTGGTAATACCTTGGTAGGGTGTTTGCTTAATTTACCAAAAACAAAGTAATTTCTTTGATAGCATAAGGCTTGTGTACCTTATGTTTATTCCCTTCTCAGCTTGTCTCATGCTTATTGCTTTGCATGTGACCTATAATAGTTTTCTAACTACAAGGAATTTGATACAGACTTTCCAGTTTTCGTTTATTCTCCATGCCGAGGGCTGTAGGTCAGGAAACTCATAATGACCTCTTTCAGCTTCTATCTAATGAAGAAGGAACTAAACCGGAAGGAGACAGTAGATGACTACTTTATGAAGGGAACTTTAAGAGTAAGTTCAAGCAGAGGCAAGAGAACTCCAAAACCTGGCTGTCAAGCGAAAAGTACAGCCACGGGTCAGATCAGTATGAGGATGAATGATCTCTATACAGAATTAATGTAGGAACTTAAGCGCTGAAGGGATTCTCACCTTCGGCCCCTTTCTGCATCCACTTTTTAGTCATTTATTTAACCTCCATTCCTGCTAACTCTTCAGTCTTGTTGTCCAACCCCTCTGACTGTTTCTTCTTAGTGCAACTGCGAGGTTTTGTACCAAGTTCCACCTCTAGATCCTTGTACTTCACTTACTTTATTTTCTGGATCTCTTCATCTTGCTATCCAACCGCTCCAACTCTCTTTTTGTTACTGTATTAAGTAAGCACAGAATAGCCGAAAGTGGCCCAATGCTCGGCTTGACAGCCTAAATTTCGAAATCTCTTTCATTTCATAGGTTCACTGATTCGACTGATTTAATTGCATTTGGTGCATATTGTCGTCAAGGGAAAGACACCAATGAAACATTATTAACGAGGAATGGCGAAAAGAACTTATGATTTCAAAATGAAAATCCCAACATTTTTTCAGCGCGGCTTCAGGGATTTGAATTGTCTGCAAGGCAAATTCTTAGTGTCTTGAGCACCCGGAATCTAAATAGAGGTGAGACGTGCAATGAATTTTAACCGAACGAGATCTGAGCATTTGGTGAGAGGAACTGAGGAATAGGTAGAGACAGTGTCTGGGAGGCATTGGACGTGACTAAGTTACCCGATTTCCCATTCAGATGTCTTGATAGAGGAAGGTAGAGCAGTTCCATTTGAATTGCCAGTTATTGGAACTTGACTGTTCTTTCTGACAAAGTACCATTTGTAGCAACTTGACTGTTCTTTGCGAGAAAGTGCCCGTAGCAACTAGTATACCATTCTTTTATAATGAATATTGTGTTGTGCAACTTGAATTAGATTTGATTCTTACTCTTCAGCGAGATGTAAAGTTTTGGAAATTTCGCTGTGGCTGTTTTCATGATTACTGGGTACAGGGTTAAGTTGCATCCACTGAAATAGCGACAGTATTTGAGTATCGGTTGTTTGCGTTCATTTCAACTATTTCTCAAAACTTTCAAGCTAGTATTGAGAAAATGGTGAATATATAAATGATAAAAAGATTTGCAAGAAGGGAAAACAAAAAAGGAAGATTCTTATATACTTTATTATAGTTACACAAAGGTTCAAGAGTACTCCTTAGCAGGGGAACTTGTGGCTAAAGTTAGGTTTTCACAAACTAGTGGACTACCTGGATGGTATTCGTTACTTCAAGACATCATGGTCAAGACAGAATAAATACTTCACGCATTACAGTGAGTTTGTTTGTAGGATAAAGGATTGATTTGCAGTACTCACGTGAGCAGCAGACGTATATTCTCAAACAAATGACAGTGAAATTTACAGGGATCGATAGCTAGCTGATAGTGACATGATTGTTGAAAGAAGAAGAAGAAGAATAATAATGAGGAGGAGGAGGAGGAGGAGGGGAGGAAGGAGGAGGATGAGGAGGGTAGGACGAGGAGGAGGAGGAGGAGGAGGAGGAAAAGATATAGAAAGAGAGAGAGAGAGAGAGAGAAAGAGAAGAGAGAGAGAGAGAGATTGTGTTATTTGTTAGGTCAAACTTTAAACCACCAAAAACGGCAGGGATTTGAAGAGGTGATCCCTGCCGGAAACCCAATCATAAGTCTCTCTCTCTCTCTCTCTCTCTCTCTCTCTCTCTCTCTCTCTCTCTCTCTCTCTCTCTCTCTCCAAGACACGGACACGCAGGAAGATGTTGCGGGGTGCATTGTTAGCAGCGGGAGGCAAGCACTACCTGATAACCATGGACCATCGCCTTCTCTACCGGCAGCTGCTAATGGCAAAATCTATACCGTCGCCCACCCACAATCTCTCTCTCTCTCTCTCTCTCTCTCTCTCTCTCTCTCTCTCTTTCTGTGTGTGTGGTCTGTCTGTGGCGTGGTATTTTCAGCTCCCCCACAACAAAAACACTTCTTTGTTTTCATGTTACATGTTAACAGCGTTTAAGGGGACGTGCATTTCTGACACAGTCCTTTTGTTTTCCACTCATAGCCGCGCTTTCCATCGTTGAATATCATTGGTAGTATTCAAGTTTCTTTAGCCATTGTTTTAGCCGTGGTTTGTTCGTATGTTTGTGTTCGTTTGGCATTGTATGTGTTTTGTCTAATAGGTTTCACACACAACTTTATTTATATGAATTTTTCCCTGGAAGAGGAATACTTTGTCTATATATCGTAAACGCTGGACTGGTTTGAAAGTAGCGTAAGTGTGTAACTTTCTAGTATCTACATCTGCTTGAGGGAGAACGTTACTCCAGATATGCATGGAATTGGTTAAGAGAGGTCAGGGACTGGGTATTTGATATCGTGATATCGCTACATAACTGTACTGTAGCCCTTATAGGACGAGTATGACGCACGGAATCTAGAGGCACTGGACACAAGATTTCATGAATCCGTTTATCGTTTATGAGGAGTTTAGATTTGAATTATATTTATGCTTAAGCTTCGTTCTGTGGATCTCGAATAGATTTTCTTTTATTTGTGGTTGGTGATGATACTGCATTATTGGTATTGGAAAGATTGAAACGGAATTTATATTGTTTGCGTGTGCTGAAAAATATGTTTTTAAGCTCAAAATCGTTTTTATAAATGCCTAATCACTTTTAAATAAAATGAGATATTTATCCGTTCAGACTGTCTCTGTTAAGGACACATTTCCGTTTTTATATATGCCTAAATCACTTTTAAATGAAATAAAATATTTATCTGTTCAGACTTCCGGTTAAGAACACTTTTCCCTGTAGTTTAAAGTAAAACCACATGAGTATCTCATCTGCTATTAAAAATATTTTTGTTAATGAATATTCAAATTTTGCAGAAGATATATATTTTGCATTCCCATGTTCTTCTTTGAAAGATTCGCTTGAACATTCTTCAACTTTCCACAAGTCTCTTCAGGGCTCCGTACCCTGTATTTATCGAGAGCTCGATTCTTTATCATGACACCGAGGGGCGAATCACGCAAATGTGTATCAGTGGGGCTTTCGTGCCATTCCGTTGAAGAAGGGGCGAGCTGAACGGGTTGTCTCCCATTTGGCGGTTAATACGGATTACCCAGACTTATTGGAGTGTGTGGTGTGTGTGTGTGTGTGTTGTGTGTGTGTCCCCTTGACAGTGGAAAGATTGTTCTGTTGTCCTGTAAGAGGGCGGCTCTGATATCTATGATATTTACCGGATCAGTGATGTAAAGGAAATGGATCATGTCCCTGAAATAGATTTAGCCATAGTTTAGCATAGTTTGTTTTTTTTTTTTTTCCTTTTTTTTCCTTTTTTTTTTTAAGGTTTATGGTTTATGTTTTCTTCGTATGTATGTATGTATAGATGTATATATACATACATTATACATAAATACGTATATATTTAATCTATATATTATATATATATATATATATAGATATATTATATAATATATATATTATATATATATAATCTCAAATACCACAGGGAAGAAATGAAACACGGTTGTAGATCATGACCGGTGTCGGCTTTATTAAATGACTAAAGCCATCTTCAGAGAAACTGATTCAAAGTGGTGGAAATTCATACCACTCTGGTATCAGTCCTCCGGAATGGCATAGTTTAGCAATAAAGCCGACACCGGTCAAGATCGACAACCATGTTTCATTTCGTCCATGTGGTGTTTGATATAGCATACACATATATACATATATGTGTGTGTATATATATATATATATATATATATATCTCTATATATATATATATATACATATATATTTATTTATATATATATAATGATTTACATATATACTCTATATATTTGTGTAATATGCTATATACATACTCGTACATATAACTCCATACACTTATTCGTACAATACATTATGTTTATAAGGATTCTTGCATATACGCATTCGCAGATAGACATACACGGAATATATACGTATATCATTCTAATTGCCTTGGATTCCATCAATCTCTTCTACCATTACCTCACGAAAGGGCTTTTTGAATATCCGCATTTATCAGACGTTATTTGGTTAGCGTGATTTATGGTTTCTGCGTCCGGTGCAAAAGGGAGAGAAATATTTCAGGCTAAAAGCAAGATTAGAAAGTATGCGTGTGCCTCTCTCTCTCTCTCTCTCTCTCTCTCTCTCTCTCTCTCTCTCTCTCTCCTCTCTCTTCTCTCTCTCTTATAACTTTTCCTTGTTCCTGTTTGTTGGTGTTTCCTTTAACGTTTATTATGTCCCTCTTTCTCCTCTCATGCTTCCCTCCGGGTTGTAATAAAGACTTTTTTATGGCATCAATCTTTTCTATATTTAGATTCGATTGAGGGCACGTAAGAATGCCGTGACTCGGTAATAATAATAATAATAATAATAATAATAATAATAATAATAATAATAATAGTGTAGGTAGACGACCCTCTTTTAAGCACGTAGTGTTGAAAGCGATAGGAGTGTCAGCTACATTAAATTTAAATTGTTATCACTTTCAGTATTAATAATAATATTGGTAGCAGTAGTAGTGGTAGTAGTTAAATTAATGAAACAAAACGTTAATGAATAGATAACCTTGGGAGTTCATGCAAGGTAGCAGACTTCCGGTTCACTTGGAGAAAGAAAACGGCTGCATTGATCACAGATCATAGTTGTGTCTCTCAGGAAAGAAACGGGTAATCTTGAGTACGAATACCGTTCTTGGTGTATTGTTGTCTCGTCGGCGGGAAATAGCGTGATTGTGCTGATTTCCGAATCTTCCTGATATCAGGGTTCGAGTCTCACGCTATTTTAGATGGGTTCTGGCTCATTCTGCGCGTGCGCCGAGGGCTCGTTCGTTCGGGTACGTTTTATTCTCTCTTCCCCTGATACGATTCAACCTTTATTCTAACCTTTTGCTGATATTTTTATTTATTTAGTAATCTTTCAATTTATGTGGTTTACTAATAACTTTCTGCATTTCCATTACCTTCTGTTATTTCCTTCGAATGAAGAATGTAGTCTTTGGAAGATTGAATTACAAGTCAGTGGCCCCTGTGGTCTTGTTCCTTATGAATAAAGTTCATCTTGGTAATAAATAACACCAATAATCAGATACACGAAACATTCTTAATACGACGGTCATTGCCTCTGTGTCTTCTTTGCCTACAGCTTTTTCCATTTCTTTATGGGGTCGCTGTTTCTAGTAAGCCTTCTCCCATCTTCCTCTGTATCTACCGAGTAATATCGACTATTGGAAATGGAGGTTGAAGGGATACTGCTTCTAAAGCACGGAAGCAAAAAGAATTTTTTTTTCTCTCTCTCTCCATTTAAAACTGCTATTCCAGATACCTACCACCTTTACACCGTTCGCGAGCCTCTGGCAAAGCCCGGGCAAAGCAGCACTGGCCTGTGAGACGACATATAACTTTAACGGCGAATTTTATTACTCAAGTCCCGTGACAGAGGTTTTGTTTTATGCCCTCGGAAAACTGTCTTGGCCATCTAGTAATTGACCTGTCTGTCTGTCTGTCTGTCCAATAAGTTTACAGCTTTGACTATAATTTCAATATCTTTGATGGGAAAGAGATAAAAATACTTTTTCTATATCTGGGGAAGATATGAACTTAACCTGTTATTTGATGGAGCCAAGGGTTAATGTCTTAATTGTAGGTTACAGGTCAGCAAGGAATTTAACCTTTCTTTTGAATTTTAATTGGTAGGCTGTATATTTCGAATTAATACTTCCCTTATGAAATCGATTTGCTGAGTGTGGAGCTAAGAGGTTAAGGTCAACCTTGGAAGTTAAAGGTCAGGGGGCCATTGTGTTTCACAAGCATATCTTATTACACACACACACGCACGTGCACCACACACACACACACACGTACACACACACACACACACACACACACACACACACATATATATATATATATATACTATATATATATATATATATAAAATATATGGACTACTGTAATTGCCTGCCGGGTTGCTCCCCTTCGCGAGACATATATATATATTATATATATATATATATATATATATATATATATAATATATATATATGATATATGTATAGACTACTGTAATTGCCTGGTTGCTCCCTTCGCGGAGACATGTACTATATATATATAATATATTACATATACACATACTATTATACTATACATCATACCTATATACTATATATATATATATATATATATAGATATATATATATAGATATTTATATATATAATATATAGACTACTGTAATTGCTTGGTTGCTCCCTTCGCGAGACTGTGCCTGGATGTAGACAGTAATGAACTCGTTTACATACAACAGTCAAGCCAATTGTACTCTCGGAGAGTACTTGATAATGTCAAGGCCCCATGTTGGCATTTACTCCGAGAATCCTGGTGTTTAGATGCAAATGCATTCCGTCAGAGATTGGTCTTTTTTTTTTTTTTCACTCGGAATTCGTCTCTACGCAGTAAATTCCGTAGGTAGATTTTGGCTCGAAAGTGTTTTGAGATTTGAAAAGGTTTTGGGTGAAAAATATTTTTCAATTATTGATAATTAATAATGTTCTTAGGATGTAATTATTAATAATGTTCTTACGATGTAATACCATAAAACTTTTAACCGTTTTTCCGCTACCGTTTTATAGTGAAATAATTGAGTACCACTTGAAATATTTTAATGCATTCATTTCTTGACAAAACGGACGGAAACCGAAAGTAACGTTTTCCTAAACTTATGTTATGAACACAGATACTGGATGACCTCTTCGTTACATATTGGCATCTCCTCTTGAAGGTCGTCTTTAGGGCGAGGTAGACCTTGCATATTGTACGGTGGTAGGCAGAATTTCATCTGGTGCAATATTTATTGCTTTAAACCATTTAATTCAGTTTTTCGTTATCTCAAGGGAGGTGGATTATTGAGCTCCTTTCATTTATATAGACATTTTATCCCCTCTCTCTCTCTCTCTCTCTCTCTCTCTCTCTCTCTCTCTCTCTCTCTCTTTCATTAAGCTATCTGCATGCCCTGTCCTCTCTGTCTCTCTCCCTTCTTTCTTTCCCAGGACACATTTCATCCCCCAGATAACTTTTGCGAGTCGCCGTTTTCTATCTTCCATTGAACATATCGCTCATGACCGTCGTAAAAGTCCTTCCTCCGTGATGTGATGTTCAGAATTACAGATCCGAAGTTGGTAGGGTGATTGACACTAACGATTTCTGGGTGAATAATGTGATGGAAAAGATCCTTCGCGGCAGAGTTTTATTTCACGGAAGGTCCTTCTGCTTTCGTTAAGAAATCCCGGCTGTACTTTGGTCATTAAGCGAAGCAGTGTGTTTTGTGAGTGGGTGTTTATGGTTGCAGGTTTGTTGTCATTTTTTGTGGATGTGCTTAGCATGTTAATCTTTTTATGTGTTACATTCATCACTTTAATTGATTTGAATTAGACATTTAACTACTCGGCGTACTGCGATTTAAGGGATGCCAGGTTTCATCAACAAAAGAAGTGTTGTGCTCATGCTGCAGCAAATATATATATATATATATATAATATATGTATATATCATATATATATATATATATATATATATATATATATATATGCATATATATAATGTGTGTGTGTATGCGCGCATATATATATATATATATATGTTATATATATATATATATATATATATATATATATATAATAGGATATAAAGGTATAAGCCACGAAGTAAAGGGAAACGCTGGCGTAGCTGCAAGATCTTTCGACTCACGTCCTTTACTGCTAAGTAAAGGACGTGAGTCGGAAGATCTTGCAGCTACCACAGTGTTTCATTTTCCTTCGTGGCTTATACTTTTTATTTATGCATTTATTACGTTCCAAACTTTTGTGATTCAGTTATACACACACACACATACATACATCATACATACATACATACACATATATAATATATATATATATATATATATATATATATATATATATATATATATATATATATATATATTACCTGGTACATTTCAATTACCTGCAAGTCACGGTACGGGACGGTAGAACTTGGTATTGTTACTTTTGTAAAAATACGAACGCTCGTGAATTGAATTATTGGTTGTGAACAAGCACAATTTTCCTGAAACGATTTTTTTCCATTTATTATTTTATCCTGGATTGTTTATTTATTTATCTATTCTTTGAGTCATGTTATTATCATGACACAATAAGAAATAATAATATTCTAGAGAAAGTCGAGGTAACGGAATACGTCAAAAGAGAAGGTAAGGCGCG
The DNA here is from genome assembly GCF_015104395.2 of Macrobrachium nipponense. Lineage (NCBI taxonomy): Eukaryota > Metazoa > Arthropoda > Malacostraca > Decapoda > Palaemonidae > Macrobrachium > Macrobrachium nipponense. Next base: position 38,863,553 of record NC_061096.1, read on the forward strand.
TAAGCAGAATTAGCGAAGGTAACCAAGTGAACGTTGAAGCTTGCCGAAAAGAATTGCTTCAATAAACCGTCTCACTAAAAATATCATTAGCACCAAAGTTTGACTCTTCATCTCAGCTGATGTAGAAACTTGTCTGGGAAAGCCCCTTTCATAAGCTGGTGGCACTGAATTAAAACGTTCTGAATTTTAAGTTAGGTTGTGTTTTTACAGATTAAGAGCATGTTGACTCTCCTTTTCAAAATTCAACTCAATTTAGTGAGTGTCATAATTAGTATTACGACAAAGAGCCTTCCTCTCGTTCAGTAATGACTGAATGTCATTTCAGTTTCTGACTTCGATTAATATTGCGTTGCAAATGAGTTTCCGTATATTACAGTATTTGAAAGCACTGCGGGTTGTCGTCTGAAATTCCCTGATCAAGAATCGACAAAGCATTGATCCCAGTCAGGCAAATTTAGAACCAGATTCGGCAAATCATAGGTCGGGTTCGGCGAACTTGGTGTCAGGGATATCGAAAATATTTCCTGTTATGGCAGATTTTTATATGGGATTCTTTTCATAATTATGATTGCCTTCCTTTAAACGTGTTCTGTCTGTCGACCGTAGCTATGAATAATATACCTGATGGTCAGTCGACTGTCCGGTGCTGTGATCGTGCAATCAATCAATATATATATATATATATATATATATATATATATATTATATATATATATATATATATATAATATATAAGCGAATACCACGGAAATGATAGACAGGAATCCAAGCGCTTTCGTCTTTATTCAGACATCGTCAAGGAGCTACTAAAGTACAATCGGAGAGGGAAGGCCTCAGGTACAAACAAGATCAGGAATACCAGATGGTTAATTATCAAAAGGGTAAAAATTAAAAGGGATAATCCAGGATTATCGGATATCACACGGTCACAAACTTAAACAGATTCTGACCCCCTAACCGAAATTACAAAGTATCTTTACAGTCCAAAACATGTAAAAACTGAATATATTAATTTTGTTGCTTATATTTATCTACAACTTTTTTCATTATGAAAGCATCAAGTTTAAATAAAACCAAGACTTAAATTTAGAACATTTCTAGATTATTGACTTGATAAAACAAGAATTCCCAATGATAATTCACTTTTAACTGTGTCATTACATGGGACTAAGGCTCTTGCTTGACTCAGTTAATAGGATGGTCTAAATCTCTCATATGTACAAATAATGCATTCGATATTTGCCCAGTTCTCACAGAATATTGATGTTGCTTAAGACGCTGTGAAAGAGATTTGCCAGTCTGTCCGTAATAGATTTTATCACACTTTTTGCAAGGAATTTCATATATGCAGCCTGGAAGATCTTTAAGAGAATTTTTGATTACTAAACTCTTGACATTAATATTACTGAAAACAACATTTATGTTAAAAGCTTTAAAATTCTAGGAATATCTAAAAACCTTTCATCATAAGGTAATTTTAGAATGTTATGCTTACTAAATTCAAGTTTGTCATTAGTTGAATAAAATGTTTTTCTAGCTCTTTTTCCCATGCCACAATCTACAAAAGTCCTTGTTTTGGGTTATTTAAGTTTCAATGCAATATCATCAATAGTTTTAATTTAATTTCAGCGTCAATAAACTAATATTGCCTCTTTTGTTCATTACTACTCAATCACCCATCAAAATGTTAAATTCTCTGTTTTTTCTGGGATGTTCCTAAGGGCTTTACGTGTTCTGTAGCCCGCAGTTTATTGACGCTGAAATTAAACTATTTATATGATATTGCATTGAAACTTAAATACCCAAGGACTTTTTGTAGATGTGGCATGGAAAAGAGCTAGAAAAACATTTTATTCAACTAATGACAAACTTGAATTTAGTAAGCATAACATTCTAAAATTACCTTATGATGAAAGGTTTTTTAGATATTCCTAGAATTTTAAAGCTTTTTAACATAAATGTTGTTTTCAGTAATATTAATGTCAAGAGTTTAGTAATCAAAAATTCTCCTAAAGATCTTCCAGGCTGCATATATGAAATTCCTTGCAAAAAAGTGTGATAAAATCTATTACGGACAGACTGGAACAAATCTCTTTCACAGCGTCTTAAGCAACATCATATTCTGTGAGAACTGGGCAAATATCGAATGCATTATTTGTTACATATGAGAGATTTAGGACCATCCTATTAACTGGAGTCAAGCAAGAGCCTTAGTCCCATGTAATGACACAGTTAAAAGGAATATCATTGAATCTTGTTTTATCAAGGTAAAGAGACAATCAAATAATTAGAAATGTTCTAAATTTGTTAAGTCTTGGTTTATTTAAACTTGATGCTTTCATAATGAAATGAAAAAAGTTGTAGATAAATATAAGCAACAAAATTAATATATTCAGTTTTTACATGTTTTGGACTGTAAAAGATACTTTGTAATTTCGGTTAGGGTCAGAATCTGTTTAAGTTTGTGACCGTCTGTGATTTATTCCGGATAATCCTGGATTATCCCTTTTAATTTACCCTTTTGATAATTAACCATCTGGTATTCTCCTGATCTTGTTTGTACCTGAGGCCTTCCTCTCCGATTGTACTTTAGTAGCTCCTTGACGATGTCTGAATAAAGACGGAAAGCGCTTGGATTCCTGTCTATCATTTCCCGTGGTATTCGCTTATTTATGAAGTACGTGCATCTACTGTGATTTTTTAAGGCATATATGATATATATATATATATATATGTATAATGTATGTGTATTAGTATATATATCTGTATTATGTTATGTATATATAATAATTCTATATATAGATATATTTATATATATATATATGTGTGTGTGTGTGTGTGTGTGTGTGTGTGTGTGTGTGTGTGTGTGTGTATTTACGCACAAATACACATAAATGAGTGAGTGAGAGTGTTTACTGATTTTATTAATATTTACTTACGCAGACGTTACTGAAGACCTCTCTCTGAAGTTATATATTTGATATATTTGTGATTTCCGTAAAGAGTATGGCCGAGCCAAAGATGTTTTGACAAACCTAATTAGATCTAAGGCTGTCGTTTGATATTTTATAGGTTTCGTTATTGGTTCTAGCAAGTATGGAAAGCCTTATGCCCCCTTAATTGATTAGTGCTTAGACCTACTAGGTTCCCTTCGTTCTTCCTTGTTGTCGCCTCCTACCTAATTGAAGTATAGCCTTGTATGGCATCTTTCATATTTTCTAATAGTCCAGTCTCTCTTCATTAATTTACTAACGTAATTCACCGTTGCCTTCGTGAGGGCTTCAGTCTTCCATTAGTCGAAAATCTCGTTTACCAGTTTGTGTTATTTTCCGTCTTTATTTGCCGCTGTCAAACGGATTACAAAATTTTCTTTTGCTTGGTAGTGTCTTACTTCAGAGCCACCACCTCCAATTCAAGTTAAAAGTATCATTTAGAATTTTCTTCCTTCCAGAACCATTCTACTGACGTTCACTGTCTGTCTTTGTTCATTATGCTTCCATTGAATATATGTATGAAGGATAATTGAAAAGTGTAATTGATGGTTATTCCCCATTTTCTTGTTTTTTACATTTGCTGTTTGTGATTGAAACTGTCCCTGAATACGTTTGTCAGCTAAGTTAAAAAGAGTC
>NC_061096.1:38872181-38899681 GCF_015104395.2 Macrobrachium nipponense
ATCCCTTATACGAGGGATTACTCCTTATTCGGAGAAATCTGACGAAGAGAAGTATCTAAGCTCTTATTCACTGATTCTAATTTGTTTGAAAGCCTGCCTTCTAAGCCACTGAGTATAAATATGATGGCATACTTCATTATATACATATAAATCTAGAACTATTTGTGTTTTTATATGGTTTACATTTTTAAAACTTTAAGAGTCTGCATTATCCCTCAGAGAGAATAAGATCACATATTTCTAGGAATGAAGGGAGGAAACAAAGTGATTCCTATGGCTGAGAGATTGGCTAAGTATTTTTAAGAGTTATGAATATTATTTTCAGTGTTTACTTTGTCTCTCCACTACCTTTCTTTGTTTTTCCCTTGTCAAAGTTCAGTAATATTTTCATTCTTTACTTTTTTATTTGTAAACGTTAACTGTAAGTAAACGTGAATATCATTGCCTTCAAGCATTCGGTAGGTAAGGTTTAGTATTTTTTCCGTAGTCATTCTAGAGTCATTTATTTTTTAGAGTAAATCGCTTTTAGCTTTTCAGAAAATGGATCTTGTTGGATCTTCAGGTACTACATCTATGTAATTGTTTATTGTATTGTGTATGAGTTCTACAACCAAACCTGCAAACACACAGACACGCGCGCGCGCGCACCACACACACACACACACACACACACATATATATATATATATATATATATATATATATATATATTATATATATATATATATACGTGTGTGTTTGTATGTGCAAGTGTGTCTACTGTAATTTGAATATGGAGAGAAAAGTTTTACTCGTCTTGCTATTTAAAATTCATTTCTTCACCAGAGGTGAAAAAAAAATAAATTGTCATTCCCTTATAAGAGTTCTTATATATATATATATATATATATATATATATATATATATATATATATATATATATATATATTTGGAAGTTTCTTTATGATTGAAAGTGTTTTTATCATTGCCATCGTTCACTGTTCTCATCCTTCAATTAGTTGCACATGCATTAATTTTTGTTAGTTACTGCCTTCCGAAGTGATTGCACTCGGTATAAGTAAATTCTTATGGTTTTCCTTCGTGTTATTTATGTTATCATTATTGTTATGATTGTTATGGCGTAGATAAAGTGAATTTAACGTTGGTTCGAATGGCGCGTTTTCTTTGATACTGATTATCGTTCTCTTTCATTTTCGTTTAGTGTGTGTGTGTGTGTGTGTGTGTATTTGCGTATGTAAACACATGAAAATGAGGTTCTTAGGTAGTGGTCCCAGCGTCGAACTAGACAGGCTCTCTCTCTCTCTCTCTCTCTCTCTCTCTCTCTCTCTCTCTCTCTCTCTCTCGACGAATACATTGGATTTTTTAATGATTATCCTTGTTATATTTTTTTCTCAATTAAAAACATATTATGATATCCAGCTAATTTTTAGTTGGGATTCAGTGTGTTTTCAATAGTTCTATCGTAGGTGTTTATGAGTACTCATTACTATTTAATATCAAGTTCTCTTGCACTCCATTCCTTTTATTTTTTTTATTTTTTTTAAGAATTCGTTATGTGATATTTCTTTTTTGCTGTTTCATATTTATATTAGGATATAGTATGGTGTATATATATATATACACATATAAATATACATATAAATATACATATATATATATATATATATATATATATATACATTTATTTATTTGACCAATTTGGCAGTGATCCCAGTGTGAATGTGTGAAACAAAATTCTCTCTCTCTCTCTCTCTCTCTCTCTCTCTCTCTCTCTCTCTCTCTCTCTCTCTCTCTCTCTCTCTCTCTCTCAGAGACCTGTTCTCTTAGTAATACGTCTCAAACTTGACTACTTAATATAAAGAGTAAAGTTTTGTTCTACCCTTTTGTTTGTTTCCGGTCAATCTCTCACCTGTGAAAAAAGTAAGAAATTGTGCTAACTGGAGCATTGCTATGCTGTTAGAGCTTTTAAATGGATATAATCTGCGCAGTCCATTTAATATTGCTCTTTGCAAGGCATTCCATGACCTGGGGTATTGTCAGAAGAAATGTGAAAATCAGACTGACTGGCCTGGCGGAAGTATCAATAGGAAAGATTCTGTTGAATGTTTTGTGTGTGTAATTGCACAAGGTAGAATCTCACATTATTTTGAAATAATTGTTTTATCTTGTCACATTTTTGCTTTTATAGTTGAGACAGAAATGGTTACACAGCGTTTTCTACTTTATATATTAGGTTGCTCTAATTTGTGGAAAATGAGTGATGGTGGTGTATTAGAATGTTTCACAAAAAGGTGAGGTTTGTCTTTTTATATATACAAATGTGAAAGACTGTTCACTGCATTATTCAAATAATGATTATAATGATTTATGGTCTCTCATCTGAAGAGGAATGAATATATTCCTCTTCATGTTTAATTATGTTTACTAGTAATAATTTTATTTCCCAGAAATTTCAACAAAACTTATCGTTTTTCTCATTCAGTATTGATATGCTGATTTATTTGCATAAGCTAATATATTCTCGTAAACTTGTATCGAGGCATTTGACTATTGAAGACTGAGTTTTTCATTTACAGACTGGGAGAATGTGTATCTTACCGGAATATATTTGCATATTTTGACGACTTAAAATAATCTATTTGCATGAAGACCATCGTGTCCCCTCGTTCATAATTGGTCAGTGAATATGGATATATTTGGTATATTTCTAGGAACGTAAAGTTTGTTTCAAGATTAGGGATGGTTTTTCAAGTAACTCTATGAGATGTCAATTTCGTGTTTATATTTAGAACTGGCAAAAAGTCTACACGAAAGACGATTTTTTTGTATGATTAACATATTGTTTTGATAGTATATCTTTTTTTATAATTGTTAGTTGTTAGTTCTTAGTGCTAGTTGTTGATTCACGTTGAAGACATCGTAAATGCACACAAATTTTCTGTCTAAATTTATATCCATATCTTCCATTACATGAATGTATAATAGTCTTTTCCATTTCTATGACAATCTTCCATCCATATGAGTGTATTTGTGTATGTGTGAGAGAGAGAGAGAGAGAGAGAGAGAGAGAGAGAGAGAGAGAGAGAGAAAGCCACACATGGAAAAGGCAGATGTAGGATGAGGAGGGATATCTGGAACGCAAGGGATGGAATGGAACAATATGAAGGGGAGAGGACTTTACTGTACCACTTGATGACTCAGATGGAGATCTAGGGAATGAGGGTTGGGGATGTGAATGGCAGCGAGGTGGGATGGGGGTGGGGGAGTCCAGTCAATTCCGGCCTGAGGGGACGTGTGTATACATACTGACGCACATACCCTATATTATATATGTGTATTATATATATATATATAGATATATATATATATATATATATAATATAATACACATATATAATATAGGGTACATGTGTGTATATATATATATATATATATATATATATATATATATATATATATATATATATATATATTTATATATCCACGTATTTAGTGTTAAGTTTATGAAGTATAATTTTTATAGTATTTACGATATTCAGAAATGAAAGGGGCCAAATTTTCATTAAGTTATATTCATATCCATTTTCGTCTTATACGATAAATAATGGCTATACAACATCCCATGTAAAGGCCCCATTATTGTTAGTTTTATTTCATTATTATTAGTGCTTCAACTCGTATTGCTTTTCTGCGCATTTCAAGGAAAATGAAATTGTTGTGTATATTAGTGGAACTAAGCCCTTGTGTTGTGGTGTAAGTCATTATAATCTTATTTTATTCTGATGGCGTCATTGTAGGAAATATTTGCATTCGTAAAGCTCATGAATTTGTAAATGATGTTTTTTATTAGTATATTGTGTTTAGAAGCCCAGAGTTAAACCTAAGTATGCTAATTTATTTTCTGTTTAGTTTCACAATGAATTGTTATTAGTAAAGTGTTATAGTTAACTTCTTTTAAAATACAAATGCAAGAGAAAGTTTGTCCTACTTCTGGAAAATGGGAGTTTTGAGGTTGTGTTGCATATTGTCGCTCGTGCATTGTTTGCCGTTTCTGTCGTTATTCCGTTCCAGGAAATACTTCTTTCCCGGGAATTGCTTAATGTTGTTTGGTATTTCGACGTTTCGACTTTTGAGGTGAGTCTGTTGAAGTGTGTAGTGCTATATATATATATATATATTATATAATATATATATACATATATCTATATATATATATGATACATGTGTATATATATATATATATATATATATATGTATTTTAAATTATATACCATTTATATATATTATATATATACATGTGTGTCTCCTTTTCTGTTTTTGAAACCGATACTACCTAACAGGGTCTATTTGTGTATCCTAATGTATGTTGTGGCTTGACGAATCTTTGATATGAACATTTTTGTAGTGTATATGATTCAGAGGGGAAAACGCCAGAAGCCCTTGTGTAATTATCACTGGACTCTCTCTCTCTCTCTCTCTCTCTCTCTCTCTCTCTCTCTCTCTCTCTCTCTCTCTCTCTCTCTCTCTCGTCGCCATTAATGCGTGTGGCTGGGATCCCTCAATCAGATGGCCCCCAGATCGATATAATTCGTCTCTCTCTCTCTCTCTCTCCTCTTCTTCCTCTATCTCCTCTGTCGGGTCTCTCGCTCTCTCTTCTTTCTCTCTCTCTCTCCCTTTCTTTCTTTCTTTCTCTCACCAATTTTGTACAAATTCTATCTCTTATTCAATTTTTTATGGTATGACGATTGACAAAATAGATTTTTTCAAGTAGCTGTTTTTAAGACTGGCCAACTGAATCATTGTCTCTCTCAACATATTCAGAAACCATGGAATCACCCTTTTTCAGATTCTTCATTTATATAACACTTATTTTTCTATATGCATTCGGCTGGTTAGCTTCGCTTGGATGTCATTTAATCGAGTGTCTAGATAATGTTAGGTAGACTGGGTAACTCTCATAGCTGTGCATGATACGAGAGGCAATTCATTGAGATAATCCCATTTTGGAATATTGTATTATATGCGTAAATGCTTTCAAGCATATATTTTTTATGGGTCTCCAACGTCCTTTTCGTTTTGGGAATGCAGTCACGTGACTGAAGGCTTCTGTGTAACGAGTGGTACACTAAGTGGCCTCCATGAAGAGTGACACCACTTATATACTTTCAAGTGTCGTCATATCGGTGTATTTAAATGCAATCATACATTCTGTAGTCAACTAGATACATTCTAAGTGCCGTCACCTAGATGAATACATTCAAGTGCCGTCACCTAGATGCATTCAAGTGCCGTCACCTAGATACATTCAAGTGCCGTCACCTGTTATATTCAACTTCTATCACCTAGATGCATTCAAGTGCCGTCACCTGTTACATTCAACTTCTATCACCTAGATACATTCAAGTACTGTCACATGGGTACGCCCAAGTGGGTCTTCACCTAGATTCATTCAGGTGCCATAACCTAGATACATACAAGTACCGTCACCGGGGCACAGTGAAGGCTCTTCTTCTACTTCATCTAGATACCACTTACGAGTGCATACACCAGTATGCTCCCCCGTCGGAGGCAGGAAAACGGCGTGGCCGCCGGAGGATGAAAAAGTAGGACGTGTTCCCTGCCACAGGCTTCCTTCGGGGTACAAAGCTAGATTTGTTAGGGTACGCTCTCTCTCTCTCTCTCTCTCTCTCTCTCTCTCTCTCTCGAATCCCGTACTGGGGACGAACGCTGCTTGGGGACGTCGGCGTCGTTAAGAGGACGAGGAAGGGGGTGGTGTGTTGGTGGGGGGGGGGGGGGGGGTGGGGGGGGCGGTGGGAGGGCTTAGATCCTTCACCTAGATTTCGCGTTTTGTTACCAGGGTCCGTTGTTGTCAGGTTTTGTCCTAGTTTAGTGGGCTTATATAATTTCGGTTGTTGGTTATTGCTGAGTAGGCATGTAGAGGCCTGTGTTATCCCCTGCTGGTTCATTGGTTGGCGTTTACTATATATATATATACATATATATCATATATATATATATATATATATATATATAATATATATATATATCATTCTATATATGAGTTTTTTCATTGTTTATGTCGGTTTTCGTTGAAAAATCCTTATTGTTTCTGTGAGGATACTTTCACCCCAATTAGAAATGGTCGATTTATGAGAATTTGGAAATTGTAATGGTAAAATGAAGAGAGCTCAAGAGTTTTATTTATTGATTTATTTATATATATTTACAATTTACAATTTACTGATTTATTTCAAATTGGAATTTAGACTTTGGTAATATGATTAGGCATATGTGTATGTATATTTATTTCTTCTTATGTTATACATGCATACACACATATATTGTATATATATATATAATATATATATATATATATATAAATAGTATAATCTCTGGGTTTTATATGGTACGGGATATTGGATGAAATTCAATTACAAAATGGATGGAAGAAGTTCGAATCAGGGTACATTTAAGATGGGGAAACATGCAGGGGAAAGCTCTCTCTCTCTCTCTCTCTCTCTCTCTCTCTCTCTCTCTCTCTCTCTCTCTCCTCTCATGTCTCTGATCTCTCCCTTCCCTCTTGCTCATTTTGCTTGTCATATCTTGCTCAATTTTGCTTCTCCTGAATGTCCCGGTCTGCCATTCTCTCTTGACGGAAGTTTTCCTCTCATCCTCCTTTTTACTGCATTTCAACTCTTCCTTGAAGATGCGTTAGTGTTCCACTCTGTTTCTACGTCAAGGTATTATTTTTTCATTGGTTGTTTACATATTCTTAGATCGTTTGATATAATTACTTTCTACGTCAAGGTATTTTTTTCGTTTAGTTGTTTACATATTCTTAGATCGTTTGATATCATTAGTCATCCATACTTTGCAGATAAGCTGATCATTCTCTTTTTATCCTGGTTTCTGCTCAGTTTTCTTAATATTACAACTCTCGTCCTTCCTTTTCCCTCCAGTTATTGAACTAGTTCTGTCGATATCCCGACCTTTCTCTTTCTCTGAATATCTGTCAAGGTGTGTTCCAATTCTGTTTATCATTCTTATATTTCTTATCCCTCCATTCAGTCCACATACTCTTTCTGTCGATATTCCGAGAGTGATTTCGAAGGATACCTTGTGTTAAATGTGTCTGCTTCCACCAGATCATGGGTAATGTACTAAGTACATGCTCACAGGGTATCTCGTATTACGCGTGGGATAATGCAGTGCAGTAAGTAAGCTATTGATAAGGTTATTCTCTCTCTCTCTCTCTCTCTCTCTCTCTCTCTCTCTCTCTCTCCTGAGAACGATAGTCTTCTACTGATGTATTTAACTAAAGGCCTTGCCTTCAAACAAAAAAGAAAAAAAACGGAGAAGCAATCATAATCTCTCTCTCTCTCTCTCTCTCTCTCTCTCTCTCTCTCTCTCTCTCTCTCTGTGAAAATATGGAGATGATATTAAATATTTTCCTTGATTTTTCCCAGCAGCGTTATTTTAACGGGGCATTTAGATAATGAGTACCCTGAAAAGATTCACTGGACACATTTTATGTCATCCCGGAATTTTTTTTTTCTTTTTTCTTTTATGGAAAGGTCAATAGGAGAGACGATTCAGTGTCTGCCTTAAGAGAATGGAATAGAAGTATAGATAAGTCTTTCTAGGTATATTATTATATAAAATTATTCGCCTATAAATATCCGTGCTGGAGAATGAAACAAAATATTTGAAGGTATCAGTAGACTTGATTCATTCATACTGGTCGCTGTCCGAATTAGATTAATTTTGTTTTCATGCAGTTAGATGAAGTCTGTTAGAAATCTTTCGAGATATATTATGAAATAGTTACTTAAGAATGTGCGTTTGTAGTGATATAGATTATTCAAAGGTATGGGATACTTTAATTTGAGATCAGTGATTTAGTTTCTTTTTTTCATGCAGTTAGATGAAGAGTGGAGAAATCTTTTGCAGTATTTGGTCAATTATTCACCCATAAAATATGGTCATTTGTTGAGCTTTGTACTCGAGAATTATACAGGGTATTTGATATGATCGGATACTTTCATTTGAGACCAATAATTTACTGTTGTTTTTATACAAGACCCGGGATTCCAGAATCTCACAGGTCGTCGAAAAAAAAAGAAAAAATACATGAAAACTCCTGAGTATTGTAGTTCTCGAACTATTGCGCTGGAGGGACAGACGGCTGAGAGAGAGAGAGAGAGAGAGAGAGAGAGAGAGAGAGAGAGAGAGAGAGAGAGAGAGTGAGTTCCAAAATCAATAGGTTTCGTATCCTATGCGCCGTAAGTTTCTCCCAATATGTTTTAAAGTTTCTGGGACGCTTTAGCTTCAGGCCACGACACGACCTGGTGTTTGGGGGACAGTCGAGTGCACAATTTCATCAGTAAGCTTTGGATACTGGGTGTGGTGGGCCAGGCCTCAAGTCACAGTGCTGGAACCCATCTGGTTTGGTCTTGATTTCTTAATGCAACAGCAGCAGCATTTTTTTTTACCTAATTAATGTTATGGTTCTTAGTATTTAAGACTTTTCACATATTGTAAGGCTTTTTTTTTTTTTTTTTTTTTTTTTTTTTTTTTTTTTTTTTTTTTTTTTTTTTTTTTTTTTTTTTTTTTTTTTTTTTTTGTCTGTTACCACCGAACCCACTGAACCTTTAGTGTGTTTATCTATATTTTCTGTCTTATATTTGGCTTTAGCATTACAACTTTTAAATTCAGTAGGTTTTAAGACCATAGTATGTCTTCCCCCCCCCCCCTCCCACACCACCACCACCACCACCACCACCACCACCACCAACACACACAATCTGAAATGCGTAGCTATATCTGTCCTCAAATATTGCTGTGAATCAAGAGCATTAAGTTATGATTTTCTGATGTAACAACGTTGCCAGTACTAGATCCAGTGTCTTTAGGCTTCAGACCTAGAACTGAATTAGTGCTCAGCTGTGAATAATGGAGTGTAGTCCATAGAAGTCAGGGAGATCATCTTAGAATTGGTACGTCATATAATAACATTTTAAGTCTATGGGCAAGTCGGTTCACATTTTACCGTATTTGAAAGTTCGGTGTCCAGTGCCATCATTTCCAAACGCATCATATCTCTGCAGGAATCGTGAAATTTGAGTTTTTCAAGCTTTGCAAAGGTTTCACTCATGTAATTAAAGATTTTCATTATAATAATTTGCATATGATGAGATACTTACATGTTGTTAGATACGGAACTGTGCAGGAATCATGCTATTAACTATTTTACCATTATTTTTTCAATAAAACGAAAACCAAGCTTCCATGACCAATTATTTACAACTGGTTCAGATTCAACAAGGAAAGCAAAAGGAAACAGGGTAGATATGGTGGAAAGATTTCCATATCGAGTTGTTTTTAGGCTATTTGTTCTCATTAGTTTTTGCATATTAGTTAAAGTGGGCCAAATGTAACTCTTATACGTAACTCTTATACTCACGTGAGAACTAAAAATGCTGCTAGTAACAGTAGTTCATATAAACTGGTTATATTATTTCAAGAAGTTTATGAACACTTTATTGCTTTTCGGGGGAAAGCAAGTGAATTTAGGCAGGAGCCGTTGACCCCAAAAGAAAAGGTCACAATGCCAGACAGGGGCCTGTTAAGCCTCTAGGGAGAAACATTTATAAGTGGTCTTTGATAAATGGTTCCCTGTTCTCTTGCATTTAGGGGCGAAATTGTCCACGGAATAATATGCAGCGTGCGTTGGCCGTGTTGCAAGATGTTGACATTTTGTTTTACCCTCTGTGACTTCCGTGTGGGGTATTTTATATATTTTACTGTATTTAATATACTTTATTTTATATATTTTACATACTTGGGGGTGTCTGCAATGGTCTCACATCATTTCACATGCGTGGGAGCTATTTAGTGTGCTATATCAAGAGGCCTCTAGTTTTTCTCGAATCCTAACCATTTTTATATAAATATAATTTATAGATTTGTAGAACAAGTTTTTAATCAAGTTTATTGTTGATTTAGTTTCGGCTCATCCTTAAAATCGTATCAGTTCAAATAAATGTACTGCCATTTTTTATCTTTCAAACGTAACCTACTACCTGAATTTTGTATCTGTATTTTCTTCCCCTTTTACCATTTCCGACTTGCTTCATTCCGCTATTTTAATATCTCGCGTTGTCCGTGAAGGCATATCTGGAAAAAGAGCCTTGATGCCCTCTCTCTCTCTCTCTCTCTCTCTCTCTCTCTCTCTCTCTCTCTCGTGTTGTTTTTCCCTTTAAGCTGTCTGTCCGTCAGCTGTTTCAGTGCATTTTGCCCCCACGAGGTAATTCATCTTTGAAATTACTTCTTGATGTTGAAGCTCTCTCTCTCTCTCTCTCTCTCTCTCTTCCTTCTTTATTGTCTTCTTTCTTCCGTTTAGCCTTCTTTCTGTCTGGAATTTCAGTAAGATATGTTTCTTCGAGCTAATTTATCGTAATTCCGTATATAGGACTCTTTGTCCAAGCATTCTCTCTCTCTCTCTCTCTCTCTCTCTCTCTCTCTCTCTCTCTCTCTCTCTCTCTCTCTGTCTGTCTGTCTTGCAGAACACGTAATTTGATACAGAGGCATCTTTCTCCCATGTTACCTCGGCCGCCGCTTCCCTCATTGCACCGTGGAAAACAATTTTGCCAAGTATTTGCTTGATTACGAAATACTTTCTTCTTCTTCTTCTTCTTCTTCTGAGAGAGAGAGAGAGAGAGAGAGAGAGAGAGAGAGAGAGAGAGAGAGAGAGAGAGAGAGAGAGATGAGTCGACTGGATGTCTTGTGTAAAGTTAGGGTGTTGGCTTCTCTCTCTCTCTCTCTCTCTCTCTCTCTCTCTCCTCTCTCTCTCTCTTTTTCAGAGTCCGATTTGATTTTCCAGATTCATATGAGGCTGGATCGCATATTCTCGGGGAAAAGTGCTGGCCTTTCAAGAACTCGCGTCTTTGTGTATTATTCGTTATGAGGAATAGTATGTTTTTTTACTTAGCTAATGGACCTTTAGAGATTTTTATAGTTACTTCAGTAGTTTGGTTTGGTTGGTTCTTGTAGAAATTATTTTGGATTATTCTTTTTTAAGTTTTAAGTTATTCATTATTAGATAGAGGGTGCAGTGTTTCATATATATATATATATATATATATATATATATATATATATATATATATATATATATATATGTGGGTGTGTGTGTGTACTATGTATATGTATATACATATATATATATATAATATATATATATATATATATGTATGTATGTATGTATGTATGTATGTATGTATGTATGTATGTATGTAATGTGTGTGTGTGTGTTTAGTAATATATTTATTTATTATCTTTGAAGAATCCAGATTCTGTGTTACCACCTACAGTGTGCCCTGCGCCCCACTGAAAATAATTCATAAGGTTTCCCTGCATTGGTATTTCCAACCCAAATAATAATAATCGTCACTTCAAACGCGATGCGACGCAGAAATTGTAACGGATTCGTTTTCAGATACTCTGTATTTCCAAACTGTGCCTCTTGCAAAACAAGCATTATATTCAAAAGATTATGTCGATATTTGCTCTTCTTTAGTGCCTCGAAATATGATTATAATTTCAACATAGTTTAATTTTAGTTTTGCCATTCTATCTGTTGTTGTTGTTGTTATTATTATTATTTTTTTTTCGGAAGATAAGCCCCTTTTCATGTGGAACAATCCTAATGGGACTATTTACGTGAAATGTAAGCTTCCAAAGATTGTGGTGTTCATGTGAAGGGAGCTACGGAAGATAATAGGATGTACAGAAAGAAGAGATCATTTAAAAAAAATAAATAAATTCATAATTTCGTTAGTAAATAGATATAACTATAGCTAACTGAAATGATGACTTGAATAGAAAAGTGAATAGCTTTTCAGTGTAACTAGTGGTATCACAGATCCCATTTTATTGATGCGAAATTTATTTTAATGTTATAGGAAACTGATTTGAAATTGCAGTAATATTTAGAATCTTTCTTCTCCAACTGAGCAGATTGGACGTTGCGAAATGGCCTTTGTGCATCGTCAATTCTCCCTCGTTATGAGCACGTCTGGATAGACGTTCGACTGAGGCCATTGCCATTTCGAGAGATGAGCTTGTTCTTTTTGTAATTTCTCTAAAAGAAAATTATTGGGATGGCTTTTGTCTGTCCGTCCGCACTTTTCCTGTCCACCCTCAGATCTTACAAACTACTGAGGCTAGAGGGCTGCAAATTGATATGTTGATCATCCACCCTCCAATCATCAAACTTACCAAATTGCAGCCATCTAACCTCAGTAGTTTTTGTTGTATTTAAGGTTAAAGTTAGCCGTAATCGTGCGTCTGGCCACGCTATGAGTGCTAACAACACATGCCTTCACGACCGGTGGAGAGTTTCAATGACCGTGGCTGAGGATTTCATATAGTATTATACGTTGTACAGAAAACTTTATTTCTTCGGCGTTTTTTTTTTCTTATTTATATATAACTTGTTAGTCCTTACGGCTCCGAGAATCGCGTTATTGAAAGCGCTCACCCGTGATGCAGAAAAGCAAGGGCTCAGGAAAACAGGGTATGAATAACTGCAGTGCTGCGTAGCTTCCGAGAAAATGCATTGTTATTGCAGTGGCTGCCTTGCTGTGCGTCAACATTGATAAGAACAGATACGTGGTAATAAACCAAGTATATCAGAGAGCAATTCTACTTTGCGTTATGACTAAAGCATGTTTATGTCTCGTTGCTGGGAAAAAGATAATGTAGATATATGCCTGAAGAAATGGTTGAGTATTTTATTTTTGGATATTGGGCAACGGGATTCCTTACCATCTGTGAGCAATAATACGTTGTAATTTCAAAATTACAAAGATATCTGGTGAAAAGTTACTGGTAGATGCTAAACTACTACCTATATAATGTTCTCCCCCTGTTAGTATTATGAATACGAGTATATGCAAATACAAGTATATTATTGACACCATAGTGTACGATGATTTCATCTTAAACATAAATCTGTACGAAGTTTCATTATTGTCTTTCTATTGGAAGGGTCCACAGTTTAGCCTATTCAGATCCTACATTATTCGTTGTTGTCTTAATGAGGTTTTGACCCTAAAAAGAGCATTTTTTTCATTTCAGTAGCATCTGTATGTTGATAGGACTGTCCTATTGCATAACACGCATATAAATGGTTTAGCATCGTCCATGAGTCCCTTGTGGATGGCGAATAATCAGGGCCATAAAACGGACCAGCTGTTGCGCTTTGCGTCTCACGGAAAAGTGAGAGAGAGAGAGAGAGAGATGTTTCAAGCAATTGTCAACAACGCTGTTTTCGGATATAATTAGCTTTAAAAAGCCCCTTCGGCATTGCGTAAAGACCAGGTCTTGATAATGGGATAGGAGTCTTCAGTTTATGTATTATTAATTTTAAAATGTAGCTATTTATTTAGTTTTAGTTTACAACGGATCGTTTGTACCATTTTAGAGCAATTTGTACCACTGTAGAATTCATCATGTTCCACCAGTAAAACTTCTGAGCGGAGCAAGGAATAAATTTGTATGTGAAATGATCATGTAATTGGCCTGACCGTTTCTCTCTCTCTCTCTCTCTCTCTCTCTCTCTCTCTCTCTCTCTCTCTCGGGGTGCAAGTGGGGATTTGGAGTGAGGCCGTGGAAGCTCATTATGAGTCTCCCTATTGGCCTCTCATCTGAGTGAGTCCTGTAATAGACTCATTAAATAGTCCTCCTTTCGAATGGGCACAGCCCTTCTGTCTGCCGCTGCTGTTTTTGTCGTCGTCGTCGTCGTCGTCGTCCTCCTCCTCCTCCTCCTCCTCCTCCTCCCCACCCAATTTCTTTTCATTTACTTGAAAGTTCTTTCTTTTTTAACAAGGAAATGAGTTGAGATGTAACCGGAATTAAAGGGCCCTCTCTCTCTCTCTCTCTCTCTCTCTCTCTTCTCTCTCTTAATTTATCTGTTGTCCCCGGGGAGACGTGGGCAGCTTAAAAATTCTGTAATTCCTCTTCCGTTCCCATATTTGTTTTTTCACTGTCCTTCCTATTCTGTTTTTCTTCCCCCCCCCCCCCCCCTCTTTCTTTCTATATTTTTCTCCCCTCTTTCCTTCCATATTTTTCTACCCCTCCTCCTTTCCATATTTTCTCCCCCTCTTTCTTTCCATATTTTTCTTGGTGATCTTATTAACATTTTTTCAATGAAAAGGCTCAAGTTGCACAAGTCTGAGTTTCGTTTATTAATATGAATTTCCATTTCTCATCGTTTAATCATTTCTTTCATTTCCTCCGTTGTTATCATTTCCAGGCGTTGTTGTCGTCAGTCTTCGAAGTCAGCTTTTCGTAAAAGGCCTTATAACGGTCGCTTCAGGAGCTTAGTGACAGTCAGTTTCCTGTCGAACCGGCGTGACAGTTCAGCTGTGGTATCTTAAAATAAATAAATAAATAAATAAATAAAAAATGCATTTTGGTTCTGGTCTCACATTTCAACACCATTTCGGGTCAAAGCCATTCCATTGTAATTGACGATTAACTTTCATTCATTCCGTCGGAGTTTTCCCTAAAAAATTTTTCTCTCTCTCTCTTTCAGTTCTCGTCAAACACGGGAGGTTAACGTTTACTAATTAATCTTTCATGAAAGTTTAATGGATGGCTCCCAGATGGAGAGAGGGGGGGAGGGGGGAACTATTGGATTTTGCCCTCGTCGAAGATATTTCAGTAGAACGATACAGTGAGATCTCTATGGTGCATCACTGTACTGTGACCGAAAATAATAATAATACTCATGCTACTACTACTAATAATATAATAATAATAAGTAAAGTTTCACAGTTATAAATAAGATAAGAATGCATTTATCAAAATACAAAAATACAAAAACAATTAAAATGTGAAATTTCAACTGTTTGCACGACGGTCCTCCATGGTTGAAAGCTTCCATTGAAGTCATTTTTGTATTTTGATAAATAGTCTTATTCATATACGTAACTCTGGATTTTTACTTATTAATACAGTGAGTTGGGGGGCGAGGAGGTACGTTTCAGGTCGAGACAGTGAGGAAGTAGGTCAGACTCGAAAATGGCTGTCAGTATCCTCGACCCGCCTTACTCGAAATTTCGAGAGGAAGTAGTGCTCGAATTTACATAAGCAGTGATATCTCATATCCCTGGATGCAGCCCAGATATACTATGCTCTCTCTCTCTCTCTCTCTCTCTCTCTCTCTCTCTCTCTCTCTCTCTCTCTCTCTCTCTCTCTCTCTCTGCCTCCATTTTCCTTACCCGTTCCATTCTTTCCCCTTTAGATGTCCTATCTTATTTATTAATAGGACAACCAGCGATACCTGTCTAGCCTCACCGTGTTGAGACTCACACGCCCCCTTTCATCTCTCTCTCTCTCTCTCTCTCTCTCTCTCTCCAACACCGAATCCCCGACCCGACACAAGAGCCACCCAAAGAGCAGCTCCCTTTTCATTGTTTGGAAGTTATCCTATTATTCCAGGGCGAAGGATACTGTTCTTTTGTGTGTTTCTGTGTGTTTTGTATTTTCAGTCTCGTTATTGGGGGGGGGGGGGGGGGGGGGGGGGGGGGGTTAAAAGTAGTTCTGAATGTTATGCTGTGTTATTTTATGTAAATTGACAGTTTAGACAAATCTTAATTTGATGTTTGTATGTAATTAGGTAAGTTTGTACAGATCTCATACACGAAGGGTTCGTGAATTTTCGTATGTCACACGAATACTCAGGGTGGTTAGGATTCTTCAGATAAATTTCGTGATTCTTGTTGAGCTCGTAAGCAATTAAGAAAGTATATCCTTCCCTTAATAAATTTTATTTTTAAGCTTTGGAAGATTGAATTTCAAGGCAATGGCCCATGTGGGCTTGTTCCATCTTTATAGGGTTCATCGTCTGAATAATAATAATAATAATAATAATAATAATAATAATAATAATAATAATAATAATAATAATGATAGTATATCTAAAACCTATACTGACAGAGTTAACAGTCCATAAACCCAATGGCTCCAAAGGGAAATCAGCCTGTAGTAAGAGACATGTTATAGGGTACAATTGATAAATAAATACAAGGAAATAGACAATTAGACTTACAAAGCCTTACAAAGGTGAAGTTGATAAATAAATAAATGCAAGGGACTGAAAAATAAAACTACCACCATATTTGTGTATATGTTCATGAAAGATTGATTGCATTTTGAATTGTGTTTCTGTATTCTCCGAAGAATTCAGTCTGAGACTTATCTCGGGAACCCGACAAGAATTTTTGAAGCGAGGCCGGAGAGTTAATACGACCTCTTGTCATGTAACTACTTTTTACGTTCCGTCGAGTTTGATGATCGACTGTACGACTCAACTTGGGAGTTATGTTTCGGAAAATGGTGTGCAAGAGCTTTACGACTTTTCTTGTCGTTTGTGTGTGTGTGTGTGTTTTTTTTTTTTTTTTTTTTTTTTTTTATTACAACTTTGAAATTTTAGGAGTCGCTCGATTGGTTATCAGATACAATAACAATAAAAATTAAATAAAGATTAAACAAAATATTTACAAAAATAATGTAAAAAAATTTTATTCGATATGACAACTTGGACATTTTACGAGACGTTCAGTCGGTTATCAAATCTGACACCATTAAAAATAAAATGAAAATTTTAATTAAACTAAATAATAAAATAAAGTGATGAATGGGATACAGTAAAATTTACGACTTTTGTATTTTTTATCTGATATAACATGCTTGGTCAGTTATTAATTTTAACAATAATAAAAATGAAAAATTAAACAAAATAAAATAAAATAATAGAATACAATAAAAATTTACGACTCTTCTAGTCGTGTTTATTTTATTTGATATGACAACTTTGAAAAATTTACGGGTCGTTCGGTCAGTTATCAGTTTTAACAACAGTAGAAAAGGCATAGAAAAATAAATTAAATTCATAATAAAACACGTAATAAAAGATTAAATTTAGCAGAAACATTCCTTGAATTGGAAAAATGTAAGTATATGAAATGACAGAATTTAATAGGATATTCAAATGATAATTGGGATAAATTTGGTTATGAAAAATTAAGGTGTGATTTCTTCAAACTCTGTAACATAATAATTATTGAGATTGGAACAGGCCGTGCATTTGAATTATTTTAGCAGAGTGGGAAGAAACGAATATTTAGCAGTAGGAAAAAGACAAATATGTATCAGAATGGGAATTAAAGAATATTCAACAAATATTGAGTAGAAAAAAAGCAAATATTTAGTAGATTAGGAAGAAACAAGTATCTAGCATGTTAGGAAAAAACAAATATTAAGTAGAGTAGGAAGAAACAAATATTAAGTAGAGTAGAAGAAACAAATATCTAGCAGAAGGGAAGAAACAAATATTAAGCAGTGTGGGGAGAAGCAAATATTTATCAGAATGGGAAGAAACAAATATCTAGCAGAAGGGAAGAATCAGTTATTTATTAGAATGGGAAGAAAAAAATATTTAGCAGTGTAGAAAGTAACCAATATCGGAATGGGAAGAAACAGATATTTAGCAGAACGGAAAGAAACAAATATTTAGCAGTGTAGGAAGCAGCAAATATGGGAACGGGTAGAAGCAAATATTTAGCAGAACGGGAAGAAACAAATATTTAGCAGTCTAGAAAGCAACCAATATCGGAATGGGAAGAAACAGATATTTAGCAGAACGGGAAGAAACAGATATTTAGCATAACGGGAAGAAACAAATATTTAGCAGTGTAGGAAGCAGCAAATATGGGAATGGGTAGAAACAAATATTTAGCAGAAGGGGGTGAATCAATTATTTATCAGAATGGGAAGAAACAAATATTTAGCCGCGTAGGAAGCAACAAAAATCGGAATAGGAAGAAACAACTATTTAGCAGAATGAGAAGAAACAAATATCTAAACAAATATTTAGCAGAATGGGAAGAAACTAATATCTAGCAGAGTGGGAAGAAACAAACATGTAGCAAACCGGGAAGAAACAGCTCTCCGACGTGGAGATTTGCGAACAGACATCCTAATTTATGAAAGTTTCGTCATTTTTCGATGTAAAATGCAGAGGCCATTGTCATCTCGGCACAGGTGAAGGACTACGAGTGGCTTCGTTATTTTTGGAGACCTGGTAAGGAAACCAGCAGTCTATTCATCGTTTCCCCCAATTGTCAGTTGGTGACTCCGACAAAATCTGCATCATTTTACATGATCGTAATGTTGAAGATATATTTTTTTTTCTTCTCGCAGATTATGATTGCTGTTTTGGTTAATAAAAGGCCTTGAGTCTGTGTGTGTGTATGTATATATAATATATATATATATATATATATATTATATATATATATATATATATATATATATATATATATATATATATATAATATAGTGTTTATGTCTATAGATATTAATGATAATAATAACATTACCACGCTATTAATTTATCACACATCACCGCAAGTAAAATAAATAAATAAATAAAAAACCGCAAGTAGGTTCCGATTGGATTCGCCCTTATTTCTAAACCATTAACGATAATGGCTTATAAATAAAGTCGAAACCGGTCAGGACCTACACCCAGTCTCATTTTTTTTTTTTTTTTTCATTTACCTGTGGTGTTGTTGCAAAGGTCTTTCTTTTGGTACAACCTCATTTGACCTTTCCGCTGCCTCTTACACCATCAGGCCATCTTATCCTGACCCTTCGGGAGCTTCCGTGCCCCAGGTATAATTAGGCAGGGCGGTTTGCACCGCCTTTTAACCTTCTGGAGAAGACGATATCTTGTTAACAGACTGTCTCAGATTTCGTGATGAAGGAAGTCTCTCTCTCTCTCTCTCTCTCTCTCTCTCTCTCTCTCTCTCTCTCTCTCTCTCTCTCTCTCCGGTTATATAGTGGTGATGATTTTTAGCGGTTGTCATAAAATTGATAATAATAATAATAATAATAATAATAATAATAATAATAATAATATTTATTTCAGCTAATGTCCATATACTTGGTTAAACAATGCAGACTATACAGTACACAAAATTACTATACACAGTAAATCTCAATAATAATAATAATAATAATAATAATAATAATAATAATAATAATGTGTATACTTTTTGCGATACAAATGTAAACGAATTAATGCCTTAGCCTTTTTAGGCTAAATTGAGGAGGGCGTAATGTTTGTATATGGATTTTTTGTTTTAAAGAAATTATATTATTTCAAATGATACTTCACTGAAATATACAAGGGACGCTTTACCAAGATTGCAGTACTTACGCTGCTCGTATATAAAATTTTTTTTTATTTGACTGGCTTTTCAGATTTAACGCTCAATTAAGAGTTCATGATACCACTATTACTGCTGATGCTTTTGAAGTTGCCCATGATGATAACTCCACTCCCTTTGGGGGGCATTTATTTATTTATTTTTTTCTCATATTCGCTTGGTTTAAATTTGAATAATTTCGGCATTTCCGAAGATAATGCTTAGAAACTGGAAGAATAACAGAACCATAATATGGGACGATAGTTCCTAAGGTCCGCTTTCTGCCGGACATCACTCTCTTCCCCCTACAAAACCCTGAGAGACTATATACAGGTTCATAAAGAACCATTGGATGTATTGCTTTTAAATTTTGGTCAGGTATACATAACTTGAGGTTTGATGTGCCATGGATCAGATTCTCAGCTGTTCAGTATTCTAATATTGATCAAAATCATAATCACACGAGTCACTAAGATGGAGAGACAATCAACAGTGAAGTGTTGGGAACTGACCGAAACCTTAGTTGATTTTCCTTCAGAATAAGAAAAGGATCAAAGTTGTTTCATCTTTTCCAGAATAAGAATTAGTCTTCATATAAATATTACTGGTGAATCACAGCTGATGACAGTTATATAAAATCACTGGCGAATCACAGCTGATATAATACTGAAAAGGACAGGGACTTAAAACAGAATTTAATTATATCTCATAGCTAAAAGTAATTTGAAAAATTATGAATATGCTTTGTTCCGTTCTCATGACAAGTGACAACCTGAAATGATGATGTACCTCTGAAGTAATTGAAGAGGACGGGACGCGGCGGTTCAGACGAAAACATATGGAAGATTGATGGCAGGATATTATTAATGGTAGCATTTAGAAGTAGAAAAAAAAAATTACGATTTATGGGTCGTCAGTCGGCGGAGGAGGAGGAGGAAAAGAAAGGAAAGGAGGAGGAGGTGCGAATCGGAAGAGATTGATTAAGAAAGCATAGAGGGGAAAACCGACGAGGGGAAATAGTCGGAAGATTGGATAAGGGAAAGGGGAAATCACCGGGTGGAAGGTTGATGGTAATCGCATTTCTCTCTCTCTCTCTCTCTCTCTCTCTCTCTCTCTCTCTCTCTCTCTCTCTCTCTCTCTCTCAAGCGGCCCCACTAGAGATTGCATAAGACGAGAGATTCGTTTTGTATATGTGGGATTTTCCGATTTTCCCGCAAACTAAACCTTTTAGTGGGCTAATAAAATTCGGGTATATCTTAGATATGTTGATAAGCTTCTTTGTGGTTTATTTATGTATTTGATATTTGTTATTATTATAAGTGTTTAAACCAGAATTGGTAATTAACTATGAAATTGTTTTAACAGTTGTGTAATGAGCTCAGTGTAATTGCTTTAACAGTTGTGTTCAGTTATTTAAAAGAATGAAAAGGTTTATCAAAATTATATTTATAACATATACATATATATGAAGTTGTGGTTTATACATATGTTGGTATTTTGGTATCCCTGCTTTAGTAAATCTCTTCACGGCTGTATGACATATGCAATGTTGATTTGTTTACTGCAGTTTTCCTTTAACAGTTCATAAAAAAATACTAATGACGAAAGACTTACTCCTTCATTATTTATCCTTGTAAATCTCCTCGGTTGTGAAAAAAAACCAGTTATTTTCCTGTAAACCGAAAACAAACGCTGTATAATTTATACATCACCACTGATATGTCTTGTGCTGTTTTCTTTTAACAATTCACTCAAAGAAAACTGGAATTACTAACGGTGAAAGGCTTGTCCTCCATTATTCATATCTACAGATCTGGTCGTTTATGTATGGTGTATGTGTATAATATTATATATATATATATATTATATAGTAGATATATATATATATATAATAAATAGATTATAAATATAGACATATACACACACACACACACACACCCGGAAACCGACAACAGGACGACTGTCTCATCCCCTTGATTCAGTACGTGCTGGATGAATCATCAACGGTTTCTAGTTCAAATCCCGTTTTCTCATGTGTACAGACATGGACATACTTTAAGCGTTGTTGTTCTCTTTTCCCCCACCTATTTATAGGGGTGGGGTCGAGGGGGGAATCCATTTTGTTTTATTACGTTTGGTTATTGTGGCTTATTTCCCCACCCTTTCCCATGTATTCTTTTGTTTGCGTTTATTACTGTTTGTGTTATTCGTTTTAAAAATCTTCTATAGAATGTACTGCCTTACATCCTCCTCCTCTCTCTCTCTCTCTCCCCACCTCCCCAGGCGAGCCCTTGGGTTCAGTAATCCTATTATGCCTTCAAGAAAATCGCGTCTCGTGTCTTACGGGGGACGAATTTACTGATATCATTCTTTTCCATTGGGCTTTACGTCCTCCATTGTTCCTTTTTGTTGGGAAGTTCTCTCTCTCTCTCTCTCTCTCTCTCTCTCTCTCTCTCTCTCTCTCTCTCTCTCTCGTACTTTAAACCAAGGATTAGAGGCTCATTAGCGAAAGTAAAATTTCAAATCAGGGAAATTGACTGAGGATATTTCGGGCTTTGGAAATAATGTTTCTTCGTGTACGTTGGCAGCTAATGATGTACGATAATCTGCATTATTCGCTTTGGGAGGTCATTTCAGTAATGGATTGCAGATGGGGAATGGAAACGCTAGGAAACGGGAGCGTTAACCTGTTTCGAAGTCATTAATCATGATAACTTGTGAAATCCTTCGTATTTAGAACATGCGAAGTCCTTAGCATTTATTATCTGTATAATTTCTTCAAAGAATAAATTGTTTTATTATTAAAGTGATAAACCAGTTGTCTGGTTAACTGTTTTATGAAATTCGTACTCAGTATTACATTGTAATTCTCTAAAAATGTAAATTAGTCGACTTTCATAAAATATCACTAATTAATCCAATACTTTTTTTAGAAGATATCAGTGTAGACTATTGGGAAGTCTACAGACCACGTGAAAAATAATAAATCAGTTGTTTGATTAACAAGAAAAATTAATTTTTTTAGGTTCCCGCCAAATATCACCTTTTCAGTTTCTTTATTGAGTAAATAAGTTAACTTTATGGAATTTCATTAACTAATTCCTTTTTTTTCTAATGATAAAAATCTCTTTAAAATGTTTTGATGTTTACAAAGTAAGTTAAAAACAGTAAATCAATTGTAGGATTAACAAAAATTTAGTGTTTTTTTTTTAAGCTTGCACCAAATATCACCTTCTCATTTTCTGTCAAGAGTAAGTAAGTTTATTTTCATGCAGTTCCATTAAGTAATCCCAGATGTCCAATGAAATATATCTTTAAATGATTTAGAAGTCTATAGCAACTGAATGCTACAGTACATGTCACCTCTGATTATGCTTAAAAAAAACTGTAACTGTTTTAAAGGTGACATTAACTTATTACCTCTAACTCCCAGTTAAAAATAACGCAGGTAACATTTGATTGTTTTGAATCCACTGACAGCTATCACCTCTACCCTCTCGAAGAATTAAAAAAAAAACTCAGATTGTTTTGAAACCGATGACAAATATCACTTCCACTTCCTATTGAAGATCGTATATATTATTGGCAGTTGCCTTTGTTCGGGCGTATTAAAAGCTTTTCGCTTTTCATCGGTGTCAGCATCAGAGCTGATGCTTGCTGATGCCTGAGGGGTTGTGGGGTTAAGGGGGGTTGTTGAGGGGACGGTTGTTGGGGGCGGGGAGTTGTTTGTCACGCGGCTGTTGATATCGGATATAAATACGTTTTCGTTTCCAGGAAATTCCCTTCCAGGGATTGGATTTTGCTCCCGGTAATTAGTTACTTGAATAGATAGGTTCGTCTGTCGGTTTCTTATTATTGAGTTTTTTTTTTGTACATGAAATTGTGCGTTTTCTGCCTTTTCATTATACATGGAATTGTGAGTTTTCTGCCTTTTCATTATACATGGAATTGTGTTTTCTGCCTTTTCATTATACATGAAATTTGAGTTTTCTGCGTTCATTTTATAAATTAAATTGTGAGTTTACTGCCTTTTCATTATGCAAGAAATTTTGATTTTTCTGCCTTTTCATTATACATGAAATTGGTATAATTTTCGGTTAAAGTATTGGTTTTCTAATTGAAACGGCGTTGCTTAAGTAGCCCCTTAAGTGACTTATAGAAGTATCTTATTGTATGGATGGGAAAAACATGCTTGCAAATATCTATGCTCAAACTAGGTAATCAGTTTCTCCGTTACATAGTGTTTGATTAAGAGTATCATTTTACTCGTCCATAAATTAATTCCTAATTGGAGGCCTAAGAGATTGGAGGTCATTATTTGCCTGGCTGCTTTCACAGGATGTCATAAAGGCCAGGGGAAGTCGGAAGGTTATCGAAAATGGAAGAGAGAGTGGGAGCCCGGAATTTTTCGAGAGCGAAGGGGAAAGTAGGAGGTCGAAATTATCCGAAAGGTGAAGGAACATCGAAAGCCCGGAATTATTCGAGAGCGAAGGGGAAAGTTGGAGGTCGAAATTATTCGGAAGCTGAGGGAACAGTGAAAGCCCGGAGTTTTTCGAGAGTGAAAGGTTAAGGGGGGGCTCGAAATTATTTAGAAGCTGAGGGAACAATGAAAGCCCGGAATTTTTCGAAAGCGAAAGTGAAAGTGGGAGCTCGAAATTATTCGAAAGCTGAAGGAGCAGTGAAAGCCCGGAGTTTTTCGAAAGCGGAAGGGAAAGTGGGAGGTCGAAACTTTTCGAAAAATGAAGGAACAGTGAAAACCCGAACCTTTTCGAAAGCGAAAGGGAAAGTGGGAGGTCGAAATTTTTCGAAAACTGAAGAACAATGAAAGCCCGAAATATTTCGAAAATGGAAGGAACAGTGAAAGCCCGAAATTTTCCGAAAGCTAAAGGGAAAGTGGATTCCCGGAATTTTTTGAAAATTGAAGGAACTGTGAAAGCCCCAAATTTTTCGAAAGCTAAAGGGAAAGTGGAATCCCGGAATTTTTCGAAAATGGAAGGAACAGTGAAAGCCCCAAATTAAAAAAAAATGGAACGAACAGCGAAAGTCGAAAATCTCTGGAAAAAGGAGGTAGCTCCAAAATATAAGACCTTCAGAAAATCCAACGACCAGCGGACATCAAAAGATTCCGGTTCTGTGCTGTGTTTCGTCTGTGTCCCTCTTTTTCTAAAAATGTTTTTTGGCGCCGCCGGGTTCGATTTTAAATGAAAATCTTTCTCCTGCGCTTGAGGCCTTCCTCTACCCCCCTTACCCCTCTCCCCCCCCCAAAAAAAAAAGAAATAAAAAATCTAAAATTCATATATCGAGAGTTACGAGTTCTTATACCTAGAATTTGAAGTAGCTATAACCAGAATTTCAAGTTCTTATCTTTAAAATTGGAATTTCTTATATCCAAGATCTTGTATCCAGAATTTCAAGTTCTCATGTTTAGAATTGCAAGGTTTTATTTCCAAGATCTTATGTACAGAATTTTAATTTCTTTTATCCAAATTACAGTTTCTTATAACCAGATTTTCAAGTTTTTATATCGAGAATTATTATATTCAGAATTACAAGTTCTTATTTACAGAATTAGTAGTCCTTCCTTGTAGTCAGAAACTCAGCACTGCTAAACTGCCCTATTCGAAAACGCTTATGCTTTACGTATATGCCTTTGACATTCTCTCTCTCTCTCTCTCTCTCTCTCTCTCTCTCTCTCTCTCTCAAACATGAAATGGAAATTATGATTTTCAGTTTTTTCATACGTGTTGTATATTTGAATGTATAAAAACACATATGTAAATATTTTCTAAATTTCTACATAGTTGCATCGTACAACTTCTTGACAAGAAACAAAAATAGTTTCATCATTTTCAAAGTTTACTTTCTACCCCAATTAATTACACTTTGAAATAAATATATATGTCAAACAAGCACTGCATAAATAAACACGCTTCATTTATTGTGGAAAGGCTTGGTTTGTTTACAAGCAGAAACAGTGGAAATTCCAGCTTTAATGCAAATCCTCATTTGTTGCCTCGACAAATGGAAATCGTTTGATTTCCTGATGGCTGGCGTTCGTTTCTCGGCCTCTTTTTCTGCCAGTTGTGGATTCCCACCTCGTTGAGCTCTTCTCTTCCCCTTCCTCTCATTCACGTACTTGATGATTTTACTCGAGAATAATGGCGAGGTTGTCTTTCAGGTAAAAAATTTTTTTGAGCTGTCATTGTTTTAATTGTTTTAATGTTCGTGATTTTATATATATAATATATATATATATATATATATATATATAATATATATATATACATATATATAATGTGTGTGTGTGTGTGTTTAATTACAAATGAGTATTCATCTTTGTGGTTTCTATTCTTCTATGTCATTTGTATTTACGAAGGCAGAAAGGAGTTTTTAGATGTAACTTTCATTAGAATCATTGTATTACACACACACACACACACATATATATATATATATATATATATATATATATATATATATATATATATGTGTGTGTGTGTGTGTGTGTGTGCAGTATAGTCTAGGTCATTTTTTTTCCTTATCAAGGCATTGAAGTCACGTATTTAAATAAAATAAATACTCTTCTTATTCCTACATAGTTTTCTTTGCCATGTAAAGTTCCTGGTACCATCATTTTCAAACCTCAGTCTACTGAATCTCCTCTCCAGTGGTAAAATCGATGGGGTGAGGTCTACATCGAATATAAAAATAGCCTTTGAACCCCTTTTTTCTCTTGAGAGTTTTTAATTGATGTTGTGTTTGGTGTTCTCATCGTCTCGTCGTCCACTAGTACGCCTGACCGATATTATATTAGTGAGGAGGAAACTGAAGATTTGGACCAAAGGGAGGTTGAACTAGCACGGTGGTTCGTGTAACTGATAATGCACTAAAGTCAGGTTTTATTTATTACTTTGTCGTGTTGTTGACGATTGGCTGAATGCGGCATGTCCGAATAGCATTCATATTTATGTATAAATGTGTGTGTGTGTGTGTGTATATATATATATATATATTGTATATATATATATATATATATATATATATATATATATATATATTATATATATATGGGAGATTTTTATTAAAAAAAGTAACAAGCATTGTTTTCAACGACTGCCTATCCTCGTTGTCAGATAGCCGTACTATATATATATATATATATATATATTATATCTATATATATATTATTATATATAAATTATATATAGATATTATATATATATATATGATATAGTATATATATTATATATATATATATATGTTATATATATTATTACTAAGTATTGGGAATCGCAACATCTTAAGCCAAATTTTTTCCTCACACATATATATTACGTTAATTGTTTTTGTTAACGAGCAAAAAGAAATGTACAGTAATGTGACGGTAAGCCAAAAATGATTAGTTAGATATCTTAGCGCAAGCAAATCAAAGCATAAGAGTATGATCTGACAAAAGCGTCTAAAAAAAACAGAACAAAACATGGAATTAGCGAAACTCGCAATTTTGCAAAACATTATTTACAGCCACTGTCGCTGACGTGTGCTAGCGTGGCAGCCCTGGGTGCATTGCTAGAGCAAACTTTGACAAGTGCTGCACCAATAGAGGCTCGTGTACTGTGTTTAATTAAAGTCAGTGTGTGTGTTTTTTTTATTCGTTTTAGAATTTCAGTTTCCTGTTTAATCAATCATATATTACAAATATCTCTTTACTTTTGTTTGTGCACAAGTATGTTATTTTTAAGAGATGAATACGCATCTCCATTAAAACCTTGCATTATACCCACGACATTTACGGAATGTACAGTGATTATATGAGTCCAAAGTCTTAGAGAGATTTAAAAAGACTTAAATTTTACTTTACCTCTTCCCAACATCAATTAGAGAGAAGTTACTTCTTCCCAACATCATTATTTACTCACTCGGTTCTCAACATCAACAGTCAATCACATTAACTAAACTGGTGTTGCCTTTTGTCTACTCTAACTTCTTCCCAACATCAATATTCACTCACTCGGATCGCAACATCAACAATCAGTCACTTATAGTAATTCAGGTGATGTTGCCCAGTGTCTCCTGTGATGTTCTTGGGTACTGGAAGGCAACAAGCTTTTGGAGGCAACTTCTGGAAATGACTCCGGAAAAGTGAACCTGGAGCGACTGGTATAGCAGATTTTCCCTGGAATTTTTTGTCCAGTTGAAGCTTTCTGGTTGTATTTTCCT
>NC_061096.1:38904681-38907181 GCF_015104395.2 Macrobrachium nipponense
ATATTCGTCTAAATTGTTAAACTTCCGGCTGAGCTCGTTTCATTTGTCTCAGAATTTCCTCAAACTTAATGATTCCCTGGAATAAAAAGGTCGATAATGCTTAGTACACGCAGTATCTTCGGTATAACCAAGCTATTTTGGTGGAGTCATGGATTCAGTTACTTATAGGTGCTTGTCCAGTGTTATATAACCATTCATACTCTTATGCATTTTTAATGTATATCTTTGTATAGCTCGAATAGTCGGAGCGGCTCTCTCTCTCTCTCTCTCTCTCTCTCTCTCTCTCTCTCTCTCTCTCTCTCTCTCTCTCTCTCAAGAGAACGATAAAGTGTTGCATTGCAAATTTATATATATATATATATATATATATATATATATATATATATATATATATAATCTAAAGAAAGATGAAATTTAAGAAGGGTATAAACTTATTAAGTAAAGAATTAGGCTGAAATATATCCTTGTTAAAATAACATATCTCTCTCTCTTTCTCTCAAGAGAACGATAAAGTGTTGCATTGCAATTATATATATATATATATATATATATATATATATATATATATATATATATATATAATATATATATATATATATATATATTTCAAAAGGAAGATAAAATTTATGAAGGGTATAAACTTACTCAAGTAAAGAATTAGGCTGAAAGATATCCTTGTTATAATACCATATTTATCTCTCTCTCTCTCTCTCTCTCTCTCTCTCTCTCTCTCTCTCTCTCTCTCTCCGGCCTCCGAGTTGACGTTTCCGTCACGCGAAAGTGACTGAAGCCGCCTTTGGAAGTAAGATACAGATATTGATCTAATCTAGGAAAAGCGAGAATTGGCAACTGTGCAGCAGAAGCGGGCCGGTGGCTTTTGCACGGTTCATGGGTTAAGATCTTTGGCTCGCCATGTTTGTTTATTTTTTTATGTATCCATTCATTCATTCATTGATTTATTTGTTTGTGTTGGTTAGTATTTATAGTAATGGCAGTAAGAATGGTCATTGTACGTTTAATGTGAAGCTGTTGATGAATAACGGTGAACTGTTTCGTGTGGAGTTAGCTTATGTCGAAATTAATTTGTTTAATATCTGACAGATCAGAAGCCATACGGCTCGATGCATTAAATTATTTCGTGTAATGCAATTTAGTTGGCATTTGGCTCTGAAATATGATTTTGCACATAATAGTATATTGTAGGATGATATGATCCTTATTGATTTGTGTTTTCCATTTTGATGTAAAATCGTGTATAATATGTTGGTATGAAAGATTATTTTGCACAGAGGTAACATTTTAGGCTGTGATTGCTTTTGTTTTTCAATTTTGATACAAAATCGTGGGTGATATAAAAAGGGTAAGGGTTACGAGAAGACAGTCCCTCTTTTATGGTTTTTTTTTATATTTTCTTCTTTCATTCATTTTTATTATTGTATTATTATTATGGCCATAATCAATATCATCCAAGAAAAGGAATATGCTTCAGGGTGTAGTTACAGCCGCTCGATCGATTGCAAAACATCCCTCCTGCTGTGAAGGATTGTCACCAAATCCTTTCACTAGGTATATTTATAACCCTCCACTTGCTCCGTGTGAATTGATCGAAGATTATATTGGCAGCTCCTATCGTGATGGAGGAATTGGAGATCTGGTGGAGGTGTTCAAAGGATCCTTTCCAGCGTCGGCTGAAATAGAACTAGATTCTAGCGTTCCTGAAATTTCGGAGGTTTTGAGGCAGATGTTAGGTTAGGTCTGTTCAGAGTCTTTTGTGAAAAATAATAAGCGTCATTTAGGTTAGGTTCGAATTTGACGAAAAATGTTATGTATAATGCCTCATCTTCGATAAAACTTATATATATATATATGTGTGTGTATATATATATATATATATATATATATATATATATATATATATATATATATATATATATATATCTTTATACAGATTTGCGTTTATGTATGCATATACGTCTATATATATATATATATATATATATATATATATATATATATATATATATATATATATATATATATATGAATAACTTGATCACGAAGTATATAAAACGTGATGCTATGTATAAATAAAGGTTTTTGCCACGAAGGAAAAATGGAAAGCGAGATGCCCAAGCACTTTTGGTCTAGTGCGACCCTTTACTAAGGCACAACTGATCGTACCTGTAGAGTGAAATCGGCCTTATTGCTAATCTTGTAATGTCAGTTTGGATATTAAGCCTACTTCGACTATGTTTTTCCTCTGTACGATCAGTTGTGCCTGAGTAAAGGGTCGCACTAGACTGAAAGTGCTTGGCTATCTTGCTTTTCATTTTTCCTTCTTGGCAAGAACCTTTATATATATATTATATATATATATCCTATATATATATATATATAATATATTTATATATATATATATATATATATTTTATATATATATATCATATATATATATATATATAGTATATATATAATATATATATATATATATATATATATA
>NC_061096.1:38914681-38917181 GCF_015104395.2 Macrobrachium nipponense
TTTCCTCGGATACAAGTCTTTGAGACATCCCAATCCTTGAAACTCCTTGTAACTCTCTCTCTTTCTCTCTCTTTCAAAATTTTAGTTGTATCATTCTCAAAATGTCAGTTTTAAACTCTCTCCTCTCTCTCTCTCTCTCTCTCTCTCTCTCTCTTCTCTCTCTCGTGCCCCCATTTCCCCTATTCTGTTCGCAGGTTCATTTATTTATTGTCGACATCAGATCCGTGATTCCGTTTATTGCGTTTTGCATCCTCGATTTGGTCTAGTGGCGCGTATAGGAAATATTAAAATATTTCCCCTGAAGCAAAGAGACCCTTTTATGTTCTTATTTTCCTTCCAGTGCAGTGACCTTAGAAGGATATTATATATATATATATATATATATATATATATATATATATATATATATATATATATATCGGTGCAGATATCTGGAAGTGGGTTTTTGGGTTGGGTTAGTATTCCCTCCAGTGGGGTTGGGTCGCGTAAATGGGGTGGGGGTGGTGGGGCGGGGGTGGTAGGGGCGGGGGGGATAGGAGGGTCTTGAAAAGGGAGTTGGGGTCATATTGATCGTTGAGGAGGAGGAGGAGGTGATAGAGGATGAGGAGCTAGTAGCGGGGTCTCGTCCAAATCTCCCACCCCCAACACTACAGCCTTAACCCCCCCTTTCTCCCTCCCCTCCCCCTCGTCTCCATCCCTCCTCCCCCTCCCTCCTTCCCTCCACCACAAACCCTCAGCATCTCCTTTGCTTTTCCTTCCATTGGCTCTATCCTTTTATCCTGGCACTCACTTGCATATCCCCTGATTTATGGGGATCATTTAGGTGGAGAGGTGGGGGACGGGGTCTCCCCCTCCCATCCACCTCATGGTGTATAGGGATGCTGTTGGGGGGAGGGGACAAGTTGGACTTTTGGGAAAGGCGCGGACGTATCTTCTGTACCGCAATTCATTCTCGTGTTCTCAATGTCAGTCAGCCAGCCAGCTGTCAGTCAGACAGATGGGCAGCAGTCAGTAAGTCAGCTGTCAGTCAGTCAGATGGGCGGCAGTCAGTAAGTCAGCTGTCAGTCAGTCAGATGGGCGGCAGTCAGTAAGTCAGCTGTCAGTCAGTTAGATGGACAGCAGTCAGTAAGTCAGCTGTCAGTCAGTCAGTCAGATGGTCAGCAGTCAGTCAGTCAGATGGTCAACAGTCAGTCAGATGGTCAGCTGTCAGTCAGTCAGTCAGATGGTCAGCAGTCAGTCAGTCAGATGGTCAACAGTCAGTCAGATGGGCAGCTGTCAGCAGTCAGTCATTTAGATGAGCAGCAGTCAGTAAGTCAGCTGTCAGTCAGTCAATGGTCAGCAGTCAGTCGGTCAGATGGGCAGTCAGTCAGTAAGTCAGCTGTCAGTCAGTCAGATGGTCAGCAGTCAGTCAGTTAGATGGGCAGCAGTCAGTAAGTCAGCTGTCAGTCAGTCATTAAGTCAGCTGTCTGTCAGTCAGATGGGCAGCAGTCAGTAAGTCAGCTGTCAGTCAGTCAGATGGTCAGCCATCAGTCATTTAAGTGGGGCAGAAGTCAGTAAGTTCAGCTGGTCAGTCAGTTTCAATGGGAAGCAGTCGTAAGTCAGCGTCAGTACATTCCGAGGGACAGCTGTCAGTCAGTCAGTCAGATGGACAGTCAGTCAGTAAGTCAGCTGTCGGACGCAGTCAGTCAGTTAGATGGGCAGCTGTCAGCAGTCAGTAAGTCAGCTGTCAGATGGTCAGCAGTCAGTCGGTCAGATGGGCAGTCAGTCAGTTAGATGGGCAGCAGTCAGTAAGTCAGCTGTCAGTCAGATGGTCAGCAGTCAGTCAGGCAGATGGGCAGTCAGTCCAGATGGTCAGCACTCTGCCTGGCAGATGGGCAGTCAGCCAGTAAGTCAGCTGTCAGTCAGTACGTCAGCCAGATGGTCAGCAGTCAGTCATTTAGATGGGCAGCAGTTAATCATTTAGATGGGCAGCAGTTAGTCAGTCAGTCATATGGTCAGCAGTCAGTCGTTCCGATGGGCAGTCAGTCAGTAAGTCAGCTATCAGTCAGTAAGATGGTTAGCAGTCAGTCAGTTAGATGGGCAGCAGTCAGTAAGTCAGCTGTCAGCAGTCAGTCAGTCAGATGGGCAGTCAGTCAGATGGTCAGCTGTCAGTCAGTCAGATGGTCAGCAGTCAGTCAGTAAGTCAGCTATCAGTCAGTCAGATGGTCAGCAGTCAGTCAGTTAGTCAGCTGTCAGTCTGATGGGGGGTCAGTGAGTAATATTTATGTTTATAGATGAATTTAATGTTCTTTGTACCGTTCTTGGTGGTTTTCAGGAATCATTTGTAAACAAAAATATTCTCCACTTGAACAAACCTCTGTTCTTGCTACTAAAACTCATTTTTGATACAAGATGCTTATGTTTTTAGTTTGATTCGTCCGTGAGTCTGTTCCAAGGATTACGTAAATACTAATTAATGGACTTTGGTGAAACATTATTTCGTTTTACCTGGAAAATAATT
>NC_061096.1:38922181-38952181 GCF_015104395.2 Macrobrachium nipponense
TGGTTTTGAATCATCCGTGCGTGGGTTTGAACCATCCGTTTGTGTATGGTTGAATCACCCGTGTATGAGTTCGAATCATCCTTGTGTGGGGGGGCGAATCATTTGTGTGTGGGTTTGAGTCATGCATGTGTGCTTTCAAATCATCCATGTGTGGTTTCGTTTCGAATGATCCGTGTGTGGGGTCGAACCATCCTCATGTGGGTTCGAATCATCCGTTTATTCGTCCGAATTATCCTTGTTTGGGGCCGAATCATCCGTGC
Organism: Macrobrachium nipponense; assembly: GCF_015104395.2. NCBI lineage: Eukaryota > Metazoa > Arthropoda > Malacostraca > Decapoda > Palaemonidae > Macrobrachium > Macrobrachium nipponense. Next base: position 38,922,442 of record NC_061096.1, read on the forward strand.
GTTGGATCGAACCATCTGTATGTAGGTTCGAATCATCCATTTATGTGTTCATATCATCTGTTTATGGGCTCAGATCATCCGTTTATGAGTTCGAATCATCCTTGTATGGAGTCGAATCATCCGTGTGTGGTTTTGTTTCAAATATTCTGTATTTGGGGTCAAACTATCCGCATGTGGGTTCGAATCATCCATTTATGGGTTCGAGTCATCCTCGTGTGGTTTTGAATCATCCGTGTATGGGTTCGAATCTTAGTACAGGAAAAATCAAACACAAATATTTATTTTTAAAAATATTGTGAAAATCGAGAGGTTAAGCAGTAGTGATTCAGGATATCAAAACAGTAAGTTTTTAATGAATTTATCTATAAGATTCTATGCATTACAAGATTGTTTAGAGTAACCGTCCATCTCGTTATCAGTTGCTCATATTCATCATTTTATCTTTATTTCAACGAGGATAAACAACTTGTTTACGACTCGCGGTAGAGGATATCATGCATGCAAGGTCAATTCGGGTAAATTTGGTCATTCAAAAGGTCAAGGTGAATTTTGGTATGGTCGTGTTTATATTTGTTATGTTGAAGATTTTTTCTTTTATAATCCGGATTTTGAGATTCCTTATTGCTAGTTTTTTTTTTTTATTGTCCATGCTTAATCTATTTTTATTCTGTGTTACATTTTCTTTTTTTGAAAATGTGGATTTTGCCAGTCCTTAACTGCTGTTTTTTTATTTTTTATTTTACTTGTTTTTTTTTTTTTATTTTACTTTCCTCATGTTTACGCTATATTATTATTCTGTTGCACATTTTTTTGTAATCCGATTTTTACGATTCCGTAACTGCTTTTTTTTTTATTCATGAAATTTATAAAACCGGTGGTCTCTTCATGTAATATTCTACTGTATTGTTATTCTGAGGCGAGTTTTAAATGGGGGGGGGGGGGGGGAGGGGGCGTTTTTTTTTTTTTTTTTTTTTTTTTTTTTTTTTTTTTTTTTTTTTTTTTTTCATTATTTTGGTCTGCTGGTGTTGAAATTGTTACTCTGAGGCTCGTTTGATTTATAATGTGGATTTTGCAATTCCTTAAGTGATAGGTTTTTATTTCTGTTTCATTTTAAAAATGTATATTTTACACTGCTCCTGTTATTTTCCATTTTTTAGTTCCGCGCTGGACGAGTGGTTTTCGCGCTCGGCTGCCAGTTCGGTGGTCCGAAGTTCAAATCCCGGCTCGGCCAGCGCGGAATCAGAGGAATTTATTTCTGGTGATAGAAATTCATTTCTCGATATAGTGTGGTTCGGATCCCACAATAAGCTGTAGGTCCCGTTGCTAGGTGACCAATTGGTTCCTAGCCACGTAAAAATATCTAATCCTTCGGGCCAGCCCTAGGGGAGCTGTTAATCAGCTCAGTGGTCTGGTAAAACTAAGATATACTCTTAACTCTCTCCATTCTTTAAAAAATGTATAATTTGCACTGCTCTTATTTCTATTGTTAGCCAGACGTGTTTATTATATATTATATATATATATTATATATATATATGATATATTATACTATATATTCCGGAATTGCTATTCCCATCTCCAACTGTTAATGTTTTTTTCGGATGTGATCAGTTTTTCTTAAGTTGAATTTGGGTTTAAAGTAAAGTAATGTAAGTTTTCATGCTGCAAACTTCGATAAATTGAATTCCATATCATAAGTTCTATTGCTGTCTATGCAAGTAATTGCAAGGCAAGGCTAATTACTGTTGTTTTTGACAGTATGGGTACGCGAGGTGTGTGCACTTCAAATGAGTTGCAATTGTTATACCGGTAGCTGTTGTTTACATTTATAGACTGGGGCCACAACAAATTCTTTTTATCTTAATCCCTTCTTTTTATGTGTGTTTATAATAATAATAATCCAGGTAGCACTGAACTTAAACATTTTAGGTACGAAATATACCTCGCTTAAATATGATACATATGCAGATTTGTTTAGATTTAGGCTTCTTTTTACATTAGATTTATATAATATATCATGAATCTCTGGGAATATTCTCTGGGAATTGCAGGTTTGTCAGGTTAATGGAGCGGGTTTAAGTAGTTGTTAAAGACCGTACTCTTTTGAGAGAGAGAGAGAGAGAGAGAGAGAGAGAGAGAGAGAGAGAGAGAGAGATTTTGCTTACTTTTTTACCTCTTCTTGTACTTTTTTGCCTCTTCTTGCCAACTTTTGATGGAAATTCAATTACTGGAGAAACGTTTTTGTCTTGATACTAACAAGATTAGGGATTACCAAATTGCGCTGGGTCTTCACGGGGAAAGAAAGGCATTCAAAGAAAAGAATGATAACTTCTGAAACTCTCTCTTTTAGGCAACAATAAAGATGCAGATGACTTTGGTTTTCACAGTGGAAAGTCAAGATGTGTGGGCATCTCAAATCAATATGGCGTCTCTGGGGTGATGATTCAATAATGTCCGCCTGAGGAACCTTAGAGTAGTCACAAATTTAGACTAGTAGTCTGAGGACATGCTTACCAGTACATGAAACTTTGAATATCATAAATCAGGTCATAAACTGACATGTGAAAAATAGAACAGAAAATAAAGACAAGGCATCCTGCGCAAGGAGGTCTTTTTACCAAAGATGCAACCTTTTTCATTGAAGACATTTCACCTCTCTCTCTCTCTCTCTCTCTCTCTTCTCTCTCTCTCTCTCTCTCTCTCTCTCTCTCTCTCTCTCTCTCTCTCTCTCGGTTGATTAACTGATCACGGCGATTCAGTAATGTTAATCATTTAGAGACTTCCAATGAATTTGAATAACCACTACACCAAAAAAAAAAAGTAGGTCCATCATTTCTCCCTTTGAATATTATGTATATTACTTGACACACACACACACACACACACACACACACACACACACACACACACACACACACGGGGAAACACACACACACACACACACACACACCCCGTCGCAATGACCCCCTCTTCCTTGACTATGCGAGTGTTGTCGTGTTTTAAGAGCATTTTCGAATGCTGCTGCATTCATCCGAGGTCGATATTCGCCCGGCTATTCATTATCCGGGAAAGTTCCACTCTCGGCTTTCTATTGAACTGGAGTCATTATTTGCAGCCACTGAGGCGCATCAGATGAGATGTGGCTCTCTCCTCTCTCTCTCTCTCTCTCTTCTCTCTCTCTCTAAATTAGCGAGCCATTTGTTGCAGTTTTATTTGTAGCTTTATTTGTGTTATTTCACTTTTATGACCCGGTCGGGCCTTCCTCGTATTTCATGAGTTGTGTCGATGGGGAGAGAGAGAGAGAGAGAGAGAGAGAGGAGAGAGAGAGAGAGAGAGAGAGAGAGAGAAATGAAATATGTCATTCAGAAAGGGTCTCACGTTTCCTTTAATTGCGAGCGTCTACGACACCAGCTGCTGTTAACTGCTGGAAAGCCCCCTACGAACGCCATTTCTTGTGAGATTAATTGCCTCGTTAGGAGCAGTTAAACCCGGAAGAATGATCTCCAAAGGTATTGACAGATCAACTCGTTCTTACAGTGACCTTCTGCTACCTCTTTCGAATGGGTGCCATAATGTTCTTTGGAAGCTTTAATTTCAAGTCAGTGGCTCCTTTGGTGGGCATGTTCCATAATAATCAAGGAGAAAGTATCACTCATTGACGTCGCAGTACCATGGGACACCAGAGTAGATGAGAAAAAAATATGAAAATTGTTAAGTATCAAGACCTGAAAATTGAAATAAGAAGGACATCGGATATGCCAGTGGAAATTGTACCCATAATCATAGGAGTACTAGGCACGATCCCAAGATCTCTGGAAAATAACCTAGAAATAATAATTTCCCTTTCTGGAAGAATTGTTTTACCTTATGTCATCTTTGGTATGTTGGTAATAAAGGAGATCAGGTTACCGTCTCCACGTCACTGGAGAGGTAACCTGAGGGTATTCCTTTGGTAAATAGAGAAATGATATTGAAGATGTACCTGAGGAGTAGGACTTTCTCAAAAGTAGAGAGGATTACCGAAAGGAGAGGATGTTTCCTGAGATAGTATTCTTGTTTGTAGAAAGATATTTGCGATGGCTTAGTATAATTGATTTTAGGTTACAAAGGGTCACGTGGATGTTGGAGTTGGCATGACAGTAGAAATTTTCTCCGAAACATGTAGCACTGGTATTAGCCCTCACACTGCTTGTGTGAGAGGGGGGTGTTGGAAATAGGAGGCCTTGATGTGGATTACAGGATGCTGGCCACCCATCGGAGGCTGTCCCTGAGTAAAGGATCGTACTGTTGGTGTTATAAGTCAAAAGATGTTTGAGAGTGTAGAGGAAGATACGTTTCAGAAGACGTTTTTCAGTGATGACAGATTGCTGGAAGCAGAAGAATTTTCTCTTACTATTATAGATTTTTATATCTTCTAAACTTATGTTCGGAACCTTGATGTAGAACGCATGTGCATTCTCGTATTCCAGCTGTAAGATATATTTTACGTAAAGTAGAAGTTTTTTCTTATGTTAGTTCCCAGATGGTATTTCAAGGCATTAGATTCTCATAAGCCAAGAAACCCTACTACTCTCTGCGAATCAGTATGTACTGCGGCTTTGTCCTGAATTGAAAGTGCTATTTAGCCTTTTAGCTATTCGGCTCTTTCTTCAGCTGTTCTTTGGAAGCTTGAATTTCAAGCCAATATCGCGGTGGACTCGTTCCTTGTGAATAGGGTTCGTCCTCTGAAGAATAATAATAATTCAACGGATAGGTAGATCTGAATGAGTTCTCTGATCCATGAACGTGTGGGTGTGTATAAATTATATACGGCGATATAAATAGTTCAGTTGTCATGCGGTTTTTATTTCATTCATTCTTGCGCTAAAATAGTATCAGCATCTCTTCTCTTCTTTCCATTTATAGCAAATCTCTCAATTGTGCTGAATATTTCTGCATTTGTTGTTGTTTTATTTAATTAACCTAGACCCTTTACTCTAAAAGCAACTTTACTCTGGATTTTATGCTCATCGTCTGGTTTTTGTGTTCGTTACTTAAGCTCAGCTGGATTCACGATTTTTTTTTTTTTAACGTTTATCTTTATTTTCATTCACCATCGTTCATACCTTTAATGATGTTGATAAAAATCACGATCTCGGTTTAGATTATGAAGTTTGTTACTTAAATTTCTGTATGCTTCCTTTTTCATGGCAACGTTGGATTACTATATTTTGTAGGAAAGAGTATTTACCTATGTCTTATCTAAAACTGAAGAAGAACACGTAAAAAGTACTGTTATTTCTGAGGCATAGTTGGTAATTAAATATCACGTTGGATTTCGTTACTCAGAGCAACCTCAGAGCGAATATTTGTCTTTGGCACCATCATTCGTCTACTTCATTGTACATACTTTTTAAAAAAGATTTCATAATTCATCCCTTGCATTCATATCTAAGATTATGCGGTACCCCATAGTATAAAATGTAAATGAATTTGTATCAGTCCTACTTTTTATAAAAAAAACATATATAGATGTGTTGATATTATTTAAAAAGAATATAAATAATGCACTACCATAAATACATGTTACAAAAGATTTTAACGCGGTTAGAATTTTATTTGTGGACACTCCATAAATTTAACGCGTTGGATGTCGTTAATGGAGAGTGAGATATAAATGCTGGCAGTGGTCATTTTCCCAACTATTTCGGAAAAGTAAGCCTTTGTGATTTTACACAGAATTTCAAAATACAATGGTATAGTTGGAAATCTTCGGTAAGATAGATTTGTTTTCTGTGTTTTGTTTTATATATTGATATGCTCGCATAGTTTATATACTATATATTAATAATCAATACTTATCATATGCAGTTGTTAATAATAAATACTTATAATATGCAGTTGTTAATAATAAATACTTATGATATGTGCCTCGTTGTCGAACTTCTCATTCCCAGATGCCTCTTATTCCTCTTACTGTGGGACTGTGGAGCGGTCTTCTCCTTGAGGATGTCTGGCAATTAGAATCCCTGAGGTTCAAAGGATGATGCGGTGCATTGCTATACCCTAAAGCCATTCTCCTTGCGCCTTTAAGAATGTATTACCATTTTTATCGGTATTTGTTAATTTTTTCATTTATCTTTATTTTCAAAAACTTAACTCATTTTTTTCTGTATTTGCTATTATTTTCTGTAATTTCTTTCAATTTTACACAGTATTCTTTGGAAGCGTGAATTCCATGTCAGTGGCCCCTTTAGGCCTGTTCCTTATGAGTATGGCTCATCTTCTGAATAATAATAATAATAATAATGATATAATAATAATAATAATAATAAGACGACAGGGAGGATGAGGTATCAAACAACGACACACGAAGAAACACCGACGAAGTAACAGAGAGGACGGAATGGGTAGAAAAGATTAGACAATGGATGGAGCCAGATACAGAGAGAACAAAGATCCCTCCATGAAAAGTCCTACAACAACCAAGAAATTGAGGGAGAAAACAAGTGAGGTCATGAAAATACTGGGGCATAATACAGACCACCAGTATCACAGAAACCAAATAAAACTTGACATATGTCAGGAGCAAGATTAGTAGCAGAACTGATGGGTTAATTCGAACACAACACCACCGCACAACCAACCCAACAGAACCAAAACAGCAACCTCCTTGGAAAAGGCGCCTGGAAAAGAAAGGGCAAATCATGGTGATGAGATTCTGACTTGAGTAAACTGAAAGGAGATGGCAGAAAAAGGCTAAGAAGCAAGAAAACAAGGGAGGACTCAACGAGAAATACAAAGTACAATGAGAGGGGATTAAACAACACAATAGAAGATGTAAAACAGAGGCTTAAGGCCAAAGCACATAGATCCAACGGTACATGAACAGGAATAAGGATACCAAAACAGAACAAACTATTCGGAACCAACCAGAAAAGACTATACAGCCAACTAAGAGGGGAGAACAACCACCCAAGAAATTCCTGAAGCCGAACCAAGTAAGAGACTCTGGGAAAACATTAATGGGTGGAGCAATCCGGTATGACACAAACAAACATGCAAACATGGCTCCAGGAAGTCAAGGAAGAAGAAACAGGGAGAATAAAACAAAGATTCACAGACATCACGACAGACACAGTCCAGACAAACCAACTAAAGAAAAGAAATGCCAAACTGGAAAGCCCCAGGTCCCGATGAGTCCATGGATACTGGCTCAAAACTTCAGGCCCTACACCCACGAAATAGCAGAACAACTCCAGCATTGTATCTCAAATCACCAAGCACCCAAATGGAATGACCACAGGAAGAACATCCTTAGTACAAAAAGACAAGAGTAAGGGAAATATAGCCAGTAACTACAGGCCTATCACCTGCCTACCATAATGTGGAAGTTACTAACAGGTATCATCAGTGAAAGGCTATACAACTACCTAGAGGAGACAAACACCATCCCCACAACACAGAAAGGCTGCAGAAGGAAGTGTAGGGGCACAAAAGACCAGCTCCTGAATAGACAAAAATGGTAATGGAAGAAACAGTAGGAGAAGGAAAACAAACCAACCTAAGCATGGCATGGATAGACTATAAGAAAGCCTTCGACATGATACCACACACATGGCTAATAGAATGCCTGAAAATATATGGGCAGAGGAAAATACCATCAGCTTCCTCAAAAAATTACAATGCGCAACTGGAATACAATACTTACAAGCTCTGGAATAAGACTAGCAGAGGTTAAATATCGGAGAGGGATCTTCCAGGGCGACTCACTGTCCCCACTACTCTTCGTAGTAGCCATGATTTCCCATGACAAAAGTACTACAGAAGATGGATGCCTGGGTACCAACTCAAGAAAAGAGGCAACACAGAATCAACCATCTGATGTTCATGGACGACATCAAGCTGTTATGGTAAGAGCATCAAGGAAATAGATAGCCTAATCCAGACTGTAAGGATTGTATCTGGGGACATCAGGATGGAGTTTGGAATAGAAAAATGCGCCTTAGTCAAACATACAAAAAGGCAAAGTAACGAGAACTGAAGGGATAAAGCTACCAGATGGGAGCAACATCAAACACATAGATGAGACAGGATACAAATACCTGGGGAATAATGGAAGGAGGAGGAGATATATAAAAACACCAAGAGATGAAGGACACGATCAGGAAAGAATATATGCAGAGACTCAAGCGATACTCAAGTCAAAACTCAACGCCGGAAATATGATAAAAGCCATAAACACATGGGCAGTGCCAGTAATCAGATACAGCGCAGGAATAGTGGAATGGACGAAGGCAGAACTCCGCAGCATAGATCAGAAAACCAGGAAACAAATGACAATACACAAAGCACTACACCAAGAGCAAATAGGGACAGACTATACATAACACGAAAGGAAGAGGAGGGAGAGGCTACTAAGTATAGAGGACTGCGTCAACATCGAAAACAGAGCACTGGGGCAGGCATATCTGAAAACCAGTGAAGACGAGTGGCTAAAGAGTGCATGGGAAGAAGGACTAATAAAAGCAGACGAAGACCCCAGAAATATACAGAGACAGGAGAAAGAACAGAAAGAACAGAGGAACTGGCACAACAAACCAATGCACGGACAATACATGAGACAGACTAAAGAACTAGCCAGCGATGACAATTGGCAATGGCTACAGAGGGGATGAGCTAAAGAAGGAAACTGAAGGAATGATAACAGCGGCACAAGATCAGGCCCTAAGAACCACCATATGTTCAAAGTACGATAGACGGAAATAACATCTCTCCCATATGTAGGAAGTGCAATACGAAAAGTGAAACAATAAATCACATAGCAAGTGAATGCCCGGCACTTGCACAGAACCAGTACAAAAAGAGGCATGATTCAGTAGCAAAAGCCCTCCATGGAGCCTGTGCAGGAAAATCAAGCGATACCTTGCCAGTAATAAGTAGGTACGAGCACCAACCTGAAGGAGTGATAGAAAACGATCAGGCAAAGATCCTCTGGGACTATGGTATCAGAACGGATAGGGTGAATACGTGCAAACACAGAACCAGACGTGACGTTGATTGACAAGGTCAAGAAGAAAGTATCACTCATTGATGTCGCAATACCATGGGACACCAGAAGTTGAAGAGAAAGAGAAAAGGGAAAAATTGATAAGTATCAAAGATCTGAAAATAGAATAAGAAGGATGTGGGATATGCCAGTGGAAATCGTACCCATAATCATAGGGATGCCATAGCACGAATCCCAAGATCCCTGAAAAGGAATCTAGAAAAAACTAGAGGCTGAAGTAGCTCCAGGACTCATGCAGAAGAGTGTGATCCTAGAAACGGCACACTAGTAAGAAGAGTGATGGACTCCTAAGGAGGCAGGATGCAACCCGGAACCCCACACTATAAATACCACCCAGTCGAATTGGAGGACTGTGATAGAGAAAAAAAAAAAAAAAAAAAAAAAAAAAAAAAAAAAAAAAAAAAAAAAAAAAAAAAAAAAAAAAAAAAAAATAATAATAATAATAATAAATAATAAAATAATAATAATGAACGCCATATTATCTGGAAGCTTGAATTTCAAGCCAGTGGCCTCTGTAGCCCTGTTCCATATGAATAGGCTTCATCATCTGAATAATAATAATAATAATGCTAATAATAATAATAATAGTACTTTGATATTGTATTAGGCCATAAATCTGAAAAGGAGAAGTGACAGCAGTGAAAATAGACTGCTTTATGGAAGTTAGTTCAGATCAGAAAATTCATCAGTGAGCCGACATCAAAACAGCCGATGAAGGCAAATATCGTTTGGTCAGTATATTTACCTTCGAGGAGTGTGTTCTGCGGAAGCCCTTTGATAAACTTTTAGTTCCCTATTCTCTTGATTAATTTAACAGTGAAACTTCTTTTGATAATTCTCAATTTTACGCGCGAGATGTTATTGACTCTTGAAAACCGATTGGGTGATGCTGCAATAACTTGAAATTTAATTCTGTTTATATGTATTATATTTTCACTATTGCCTGTTGTTGCGACTGAGGCATTGAAATTAGTTTTTCGTTTGAACGTCGTGCTTACAAATTTCGATTAATCACTATAACAATATTTGAATTAACTTTCCTCAGAATCATGTCTTAATGGGATTTACAGCTCTTCAGAAATAGCCTTATATTCATTGAACAAAACAAGTCAGTCCATTGAATAAACAGAGAAGGATTACTTTGAAAATATCCTAATATTGATTTGGTAAAACCAGTAAATCAATCTTTATGATATATGAAGAAAAATTACTGTGTAAATATTCTTATATTGCTTTGGTAAAACCTGTCAATCGATCTTAATGATTAATGGAGAAATATTACTTTGAAAATATCCTAATATTGATTTGGTAAAACCATTCAATCAATCTTTATGATATATGAAGAATGATTATTTTGTAAATATTCTTTTATTGATTTGGTAAAACCAGTGAATCAATCTTTATCATGAGTGGAGAAGGATTGCTTTGAAGATATCCTGTTATCAATTTAGCGAAACGAGTCAATCCCTTGATAAAATTAGTTCTTTATCAGAAGAATCAGTAGGCGGAGTGGTAAAATACTTTTAAAAAAACACCTTTAGAAAGAGTTATATCTTTAAGCAATGTTACAGAAGCATACATAGACATAGCTATAACCAAGCAGTTCTTCCGGGTATAGAAAGGACAAAGTTTGCGCGTCACATACGAACAGAACTTGAAACGTTTACAAGGGAATGTTTTAACTACCCCGAATAAGAAATATCCTCTCGAGTCGAGGTAATGGAACAGAACGGGAAAATGTTTCCAAGTACATGTTTCCAAGTAACGTTGCAGAAGACAAGGAGCGAGGAGAGATTTTTTTAAACCGACGTTTTTGTGTCAAAGGGGGAAATGAACGCGCGTAGGCGATATCGATCCGAGTTGGTGCCATCGCTCAAGACTCTGGGGAAGGTGCGTTAGGTTCAGGGGTTGTGTCTGTGTTTACAAAAACTCTCTCTCTCTCTCTCTCTCTCTCTCTCTCTCTCTCTCTCTGTGTGTGTGTGTGTGTGTGTGTGTGTGTGTGTATGTGTGTGTGTGTGTGGAAGTTAGGGTTAGCGAAGTCAATTGCATTTACATTTCTGGGAAGTTCTGGTAACGAAAGATCTCAAAGTATTCCAGCTTATAACTAACGCATAAATTCTCTCTCTCTCTCTCTCTCTCTCTCTCTCTCTCTCTCTCTCTCTCTCTCTCTCTCTCTCTTATTGTGATGGGTATGTATAGCAAAACCAGTTACTCTTACATCTCTGGGAAGTTCTGGTAACGAAAGGTCTTAAAGTGTTCCAGCTCATACCTAACTCCATAAATCTTCATAGGCAGCCTGAAGATCCATGTCATTGCTTTTTTCCACTTGACGTTTGTCTGCGGTTAGCGACGAGAGCCGTACTGTTCCCTGTATGTCATCAATTGTGTAGTTCCTTTTTGCCTTTTCCATAGATTCTCAAATTTTTATTCACCTGGATTCAGGCCACAATGTTTATTTTCTCACCATTTTATCAGTCACGGAACTCTTAACCTTCCCTCAGCCATTGTGACAACTATTCCTTTTGAAAATATTACCCTTTCCAGGACCTTACAACGTGTGGTGTCCTTTTCCTCTAGAAATTACCCATATCTTCAAATCTATTGCCCTTTCCAGGGCCCTGGAACATGTAGTATCCCTTTCCTCTTGAAATTGCCCATACTTTTGTACCTATTGCCCTTTCCAGGGCCCTGGAACATGTAGTATCCCTTTCTTCTAAAAATTACCCATATCTTTGAATCTATTGCTCATTCCAGGGCCCTGGAACATGTAGTATCCCTTTCCTCTTGAAATTGCCCATACCTTTGAATCTATTGCCCTTTCCAAGGCCCTGGAACAAGTACCATTCTTGACCACCGGAAATTGTACCCATTCCTTCGAAAGTATTGCCCTCACCAGGGCCCTGGAATGTGTACCATCCTGGACCACCAGAAATTGTACCCATAATGGAACGCGGAACTCGTACCCTATAGCCCACTGAGGCTGGAACGCATACCCTTTTGCAGCCCGTGGAATTCTTCCTTTAATTCATCATCGGTTGTGTATTTTCCCCCAAACTCTTCGTGGTTGGTTTGAGGTTCGTAGAGGGACGGGAGGAGGAGGAGGAGGAGGAGACTCTTCTCCTCTCACACCTTTAATATTTGTCGAAAATGGGTTTTATCGCCCAATGCTCCAAATGCTTCTCCTTCGTGTTTGTGTTGGCATTTTCCTTCCCCCTTTTTCCAGATTTTGAGGTTTATACTTTAGGCGTTTTCTTTGCGTGTTCGCTGTTGCGTCGTAAAATGGTTTAGTTTTGTAAAGATTACTCAGTGTGTTTTATCAGGTATACTTGTTTGCAGTTGAAGTGTATGTAATACACACACATGATATACGTATATGTATATTCACACACAACACACACAAATATATATATCTACTCAGCTGTAATGCGGTACCAGTGTTTGTTGAGGTAAAGAAACAGGGGCTTAGGCCTTAGAGCTAGTAGATTCGCCCCTAAAGACTCTGAGAAACCGTGTAAACGTGTCCATCTGGGACCACCATCTCTCTCTCTCTCTCTCTCTCTCTCTCTCTCTCTCTCTCTCTCTCTCTCTCTCTCTCTGCCTGTTTTGTTAATCCTCTACCTTATCTACCTTACTATTTACTGATGAAAGACATTGATACGTTTCCTTAAGATTGTATTGCTGCATCGTTAGTGGCGTTAACTTCCAAAGGCCTGATAAATGAAAGCATCTTTGACAATAAGCTACACGGTATGGATCACAATAACTTAGGGACCACATCTGTTGCGTGACGTAAAACATACTTTTTGTTATGCGCTTAAATGGCATCAGAACCTGAAACGTGTATTTAGACTTCAACTCTAATCCGAAATTCTGAGAGAGTGCATTGGAAGGTGATGGCTGAGCTTTTCATGAAGAAGAATAAATAAGACTGCTTTGTCCCCTATCGTTGGTTTTTAAACTCTCCCTGTCTGGTGATTAGACATTCTTTCCTTTTCTTTTTTATTACTTGCCATTTGGAATAATGATTTGTTTTCCACAAAAAAGAACGTTTGTCGGTAGAGGTACGGAACGTAAGACTTATGAATTCTTTTCCTGTTCTCAAAATTTTTGATGGCTATATTTTGTGAAGTAAGAATATTTTTCATTCATATCCGTTCTGCAAATGACAGTGCAGGGATTCTTGTATTGCAAATACTTACTTTGTGTCTTAAATCTTCTGTTTTTTTGTTTAAATGTATGTTCATTTATTCATGTGTTTATTTATTTATTTTCCTCCATGATTGACTGAAGTCTTGCACTTTGTCCCTTCTCTCGGCCAAAGGTGAAGATTGTTTTAAAGACGATGGTCTTGACAATGCAGTTCCATTTGTTTCCACTACTCTAATAATTAAGGTTTGGATGCTTTACATTTAAAACTAATGATAAATTGCCTTGTATTGTTGAGAATTGGTTCCAAAAGTTTGCTTTTTAGTTCCTCAATTATATTTCATTATTGGATAGGTTATTTATTTGCATGTATTCTACTAAAGTTGGTAAAGTTCCATAATCATATATCATTATTAATTAAGTTATTAATTTACGTGTATTGCGATATACTTAGTAATAAATAGAAATTATGGCTGGAAGGTGCATGAATAATTTTATTCAATAATTACTTTTAAACATTGCAGCTTGAACCGATGAAGCAATGAATAACTGCAGCTGAGCTTCTCTTCGTCATCCCTCATGTAGAACTGAATAACAAAAAAGTCATTCATTTCAGGGAGATTCCTTCTTCATCATTTTCGCTTTTATTTGCAGGGACCGATACCCATCATTGTGTACTGTATTTTTTTTTATTAGATGAATGAGAAAATGTAATGCCCAGGATTAATTTAATCGAGGTTGTGTAGTGGCAGTGAGGAGAGTGGTGCAGTGGTGGTTGGTGGTATTGGGGTGGGGGGAGTGCAGTGACCCACCACCACAGCCACCCACTGTGCCAGCGTGATGGTGCCGGCCGACGCTGGGGGTGATGACGAGGGCCTCTACCAGCCCCCCCGCCCGCCCTTGCCCGCCCCTCAACCTTATACTCACCCGAGACCCGTTCTTCCTGCAGCACCGCCCAGGCCAGCCCTCTCGCCCGCCCCCTCCCTCTCCCGCCTGGCTCAGCAGCAGTCCTCCTCACAAACAGCAACAACAACAGCAGCAGCAGCAGCAACAGCAGACTCAGGTCACCACCAGTTCGCAGCCTTCTTTGACAGGATTAGGCGGAAGTGTCACCGGCCTCTCGGGGATCTCGTGCGCGCCCCAACCATTGCCGGGCTTAGCTCAGGGGCCCCCTCCTCACTTTCTTACAGCTACCCCCCTCGTGGGATTGCCTTCGAGGGTGAATAGCACCCCTGCCCCCGTGCCCGCCGCCAGCTCAGTGGTCAGCGGGGCATCCGGAAGCGCTGTCACCCGCTACCCACCCTTTCAGCCCATTCCCGAATACCTGCCTCCTCCGAATCCTCGCATTGGCGCCGCCGGTCTCCCTCCCCCCGCCCTATGCCCTGACGACCTGCCCCCGCCTTCCTTTCTGCCTTCCTTGGCGCCACGGTCCCCTTTAGGTGGCACCGGCAGCCTCTCTTGCCCAACCAGTCTCAGTGAGCAGGCCGCTGCAGCCCCGCCGCCAGTGTCCCTCGTCTCCTCCAGCTACATCCCCGGCAGTGGCATTGTGCCCGGCCCTGGTTGCTGGTCTCTGCCGCGAGATCCTCACGGGGCGCCCATTATGGCCGGTGGCATCGCCCACGAGAGAGGGGCGTCAGCTCCCGCTGCTATGGTCGGAGGTCCTGGCGAAGAACTGAAAACTCGCTCTCTGCCCACCCGATGCCTGCACGGCGCCCGACCGCCCTTGATGGCTCGTCGGAACCTGGTGTTGTCCGACGGGGAGGGAGGAGGGCCAGGGTCGTCTTCCCTCCTGTGCGAGGAGGACGGATTCTACTTCAGCCAGCCCCTGATGGAGGAACACGAAGAGGATCTGTACGGATCGTCGGAGGACCTCTCGTCGGGATCGTCCATCCTCGAGAAGTTGATGGTCTGGGCTTACTACAACTCCGAGGGACAGCCCCAGGAACCACCAGGTAAAAAATGCATGATGGCGACGAACGACTTTGCCCAAAAGATTGATTGCGTTGCATGACCTCTGCTGCTGCGGCTGCCTGATTCTATTCTTAAACGTTGATGGTAAACGTGGCACGCAAACATTTTTGCTGTAAACATTTGTTGTTATGGGTTTGACCTCGATCGCGAAAATGTCATATGTGGCTTTCATTGTGTCGTGTCTTTTTCTAAAGCAGAATGTAAATTGTAAAAATATGTCCAAATTAATGTTATGACAATTATTCTTCATGACGTCAGTTTGTACCAGGATGCAAAACTGTAATTGACTTCTATGTTTTTCACTCTTGTGATTTAGTTTTTTTTTTAACAATGTCAGGTCTCACAGGATCTGATTATAATATCCTGGAAATGATTTCTGTAAATATTGTACATTTGTACTCTTCTTATTATCATTTAGCAACTTGAGAAGAATGATAATGACCTTAGCTTAAACATGCATAATATGTTCATATGTCAATAGAACCGTGTGAGTGCAACGCAGGTAAGTAGATGGAGGCGTAAGATTTATTCCCATTTTTTCAACATCTTGAGAAATAATTGCGATCTTCTTAACCATTGCTACTACTACTACTACTACTAACTACTAATTGTCTCCCCCCCCCCCACTCCCATCTCCTCCCTTCTCAGGTGCTGATAAACTCGGCGGATCCGAGAGAAGGCTGAGGTGGTTAACTTTAACGCTGATGCTCTCTCTCTCTCTCTCTCTCTCTCTCTCTCTCTCTCTCTCTTCTCTCTCTCTCTCTCTCTCTCTATTATTGCGGGCATTGATTTTAAAGTGGGGGTTTATCGTTAAATGGCAAAAGGTGTCGAGAGAGGGATTTCGTTGGAATGGTGGGGGGGGGGGGGGGGCGCCGAGTTATAGAGGAGTGGTAGATAGATGGATGGATGGGTGAGCTACGTTTTGAAGGTTAATGGTATGGGGCTTATTGGTCACTTCATAAACAACGGGGTGCTAACTGCACCAGGCATGTGAGGGGTAATCACTCCCGGATTGAAATGATATTTATTTGTGTACTGGTAATGGAGAGGGTTAATTGTCATATTACCGGTATTGATTCAGTGTAGGGTATGGCTGACGGAGGGTAATTGCAGTCAGGAAGCTGTCATTATGAGGACTCATCGTGTGTCCCTGATAATATGCATTTTTACAGAATTGCGTCACAAAATGATATTCAGACGTTTGTATCGCCAGTAATATACTTTTCATCAGTAATTTGGGCATGGTCATATGGCGTTTTCTCTGTCCCTATGAAGAAGATAATAATTTATAAAAACAAATATAAACCTAGGAACTCATAATTTACCTAAATATGATCATATCAGGTGTTCGTGGGCCTTATTTCTATAACATAACTATACTAAGGAATCTATAAGAAGTAAAAATCTTCGTATATAAAGTTCTTTATAGTTTTAATGTCAACGTTGCTTACCCTTTTTGGCTTATCCTTCGAAGGTCTTACAGACGACAAGTAATAAAAATGGATTAAATTTGAAATTCTGTTGTAATTAAATTCGAAATTAAAGTAAAAGTTTTTTAAATAAACTATTTCTGTTGTGGAGTCATGCTCCCCCAACACCCATGCGTTCGTAAGGAGAGTTGCGAGATGCCTTCGTCCTATTTATTCTTTTATTAAGAATTACGTATCTTTAGTTGGTATAATGACCATTTAGCCGCCCCCTCAAAAATAAATAGATAAATAAATAAAGAAATAAATTAGGTAAAATAGAAATAAAACAATGTTTTGCATTAATGTGGCAACAGCCTTATCAAGATTCAAATGTATACGTGTATACAGGTAACTATTCTAGCCTCCTTGGACGCCTACGAATCAAGTGTATACAAGTGTACGTGTATATATGCCAGCCTCCTTAGACGCCTGTGAATCAAATGTATACAAGTATTTATGTATATATTCCAGCCTCCCTGCACCCAAAGTTGGCCTGCAGTATCAGGAACTCAAAAATTGTCCTTTGAAACATTCATAATAGATTTGCTCATTAGAGGAGGGTCTTTTAAATCAGTGAGGTCATTATCTCTTTTATCATCCCTCGTCTCTCACCTTTTTATCTCCGAGTACGAAGATAGATCGGATTTTTTATTTATTTGACGCCTGCTTTATCGAATTATCTCATTTTTTAGAATTTTATTTTTATGTTGCTCCATGCACCTGCGTTGCACTCAACATATTGCACCACATTGCACAGTGTATTTTCATTCAAATTATCTTCACATGTTGCACTTGTAGTGTTGTTCTGTGTTCTTTTGTAGTGTTGCGTACTTTCGGCATCGTCTTGGTATGTTGATTGTCCGCCCCCCCCCTTTTTGTTTCCTGTTATGATTTGCTTAACCGTCGTAACTGAGAAAAAAGTAACGGCAATACAGACGTGTCTGTTTTCTTAAGATAATGATTTTTGTTTGGTGTTGAATGTCTAATGAAAAAAAAATTAATACTAACCACCGTGACTGGTAAAGCATATATATATATGTATGTATGTATTTGATTAACACCTGTGTATGTTTGTAATTATTGTTGGTCTGATGACATATGCTGTTGATGCAGTGTCCTAACGTTGTTGAATGTTATGCTAATGTATTGTCTATATTCTTGTATATTTTTGCTCTTAATTAGTCACTGGTGCTTTGTGTAAAGCGCCGTCGTGCGTCACTGTGTTATGATGCTTTAACAGTATCTTGTATTTGTTGAGCATGATTTGCATGATGTGTATCTTGAGGAATAAAGTAATGTTTGTCAGTAAATTTTGTGTTTTTCTCTGTAGATGTGCAATGTATTATTGAAAAAGAACGTAAGTATTTCTTTTGCATATTTGTTACCTGTTTTTATATTATTATTTTAATCACTTTTTGTAGATTTAAGTTACTTTGATAGAATTCTTATTATTTATATGCAAATGTCCTCAAAATGTTAATGTCTTCCCTTCATCTTCAGTTGATAAGTCATAGGTAAGTGGTAGGCATTATACTCTCTTTATTGATAGTATTTTTTCAGACCGATATTTGATATATAGTGGAAGTATTTTTATTGCGTGAAGAACGTTGTAAAAAGCACAAACTCGAGTTTTGCATCACTGGTAAAGGCAGAGAACTATGAGTTAGGGTGCATACATATTGCTTTAAGAATTGTCATGAACACAGTCATTGACTTGTTTTCAACATGTTGGGGATATTTATGCGACAAGTTTCCGATTTCTGTTTATGACATGTTTTACTGTAGTGTACGGTAGTGATGCACCTTTATTCAACAGATTTTTTTTAACACACCCGTGGATGAAGTTGCGTCAGTGGGACTAGTTACGAGACGTTTGGTTTGCATGAAGTAATGAAAAGAAATTAGAACGTTACACCAATAGTAAAAGAGCGAGATGAATTCAGGTGCATAAATAAGCAAGAAGACCAACCACTCCTAATTGGCTCACGTAAGTTTTATGATAGGATCGCTAATGACTCGTAACAGGAACCTGCGATTGCAACATTTACTCCTAATCACTAGAATGGAATCCTTTTCGCTGGTGTGAAAGAAATGTCTGAAAATAGGTATTGTTAATACCGTTGTGCATCTTGCAAAAATCCTTTGGTTTACAAGTTAAAGTATATTTTATTAGAATAATGAAATTAACAGTTACAGTATATACTTCTATCCGTTAAGTTGAAATGTACTTTCACTTTTGCTAAAATAAACAGTATTGCTGCATAAAAGTTGTGTTATACAAGTTAAAATTTGCCTTTTTAAAATAATGAAATTAAGAGTTATGCCACACTTCTCTTATCAGCGAAGCTGAAATGCACCGCACTTCTGCTAGAGTAAATAAACATGGCTAAAGTAACGTTTATTTCAGAGTAGGAAGTACAAAATTTGAACCGTACTTTCCCTTTAATTTGTAGCTCAAAGTCCTTTACGCGATTTCTATTTTTCCGGTGATATTGGAATAAGTTTGCAACGGGTTGTTTTTCATAACTCGCGAAACGGAAAGGTAGTTTTAATCTGCAACGCTGTCTCTGATAGACCATTTGGGCTTCCAGTTTTAAGTTGTGCTTTCGTTACAAATTGAACGCGCCCTTGAAGCGTCAGGACACACATGACTGAATACATTTTAACAGGGTAACGAACGTAAGCAGTCAAATTATGTTGAAATTTAGTGGAAAACGATGTACGGACATAAATTTTCGTTTAATACGTCTTTTTGAGATGATGCAGTGTTCAGTGTTGCTCTGTTATATTTATTACATAATATTTCTCCTAATGAAGAATAGTGAAGGGTATTTGCTGAGTCTTTTTGACAATGATGAAGAATAACATTCATTAATAAACTGTCACTTATTAAAGAATAGTGAAGATTATTTGTTGCTATTGTTTTCATCATCGACAACTATAAAGAGTAATGAATAAACTAACTGTGACTTAACAAAGAAAACTGAAACTTATTTACAGACCGTTTTTTTTATCATTGCAAATATAAGAACAGGTGTTTGGAATATACTTTGATAACAATAACGAATAATAAATAACTGGCTTTATCCTCCTCCTCGGCTTCAACTGAGCTTCATATTGTAATTTCGGAGGTCAAAGGTTAATAAGGGGATTTGCCAGGATTTTCGAGCGTGAAATGAACAGGTGCACAATTACTGACTCGGAAAGTCGAGTGGGAAGTTCGTTTGTATGGGATGGAAAGCCTTTCGCAGTGAATTCTGACTTGGATTATCTTTAGAATGTTTGATTTTGTTATGTAGATATACGTAGTTATTCTGATAGGTGAAGAACGATAGGTTTTCTCGATTTATTTCGATGCGAAGTCAGAGCATAGTGCGTATTAAACATGTTTGAAAAACGCTGTATTGCATTATAGGTACTCTCTCTCTCTCCTCTCTCTCTCTCTCTCTCTCTCTCTCTCTCAAGTTCTTGAATGGTAGATTTTGTGTAATTCATTCGCTTTAGCCGTTTTTGAGCCTGATCGTCATTACGTGCAACGCAATATGTTTTCTGAGCGAGACCGCAGTGCCATTTCGTTATTCGTGACGTCACGATTTATTAGCATCATATTTAATCTCGTCAGCTGGACACGAGTTTAGTTGAAAATGGCTGGATTACGTATATTGATATTTCTTATGATACTCGTATCCGTACGCGAAAAAGGGCTTGATTACCGATGGCACAGTATTTAAAATGAAGTGCATGATTTTTTTTTATAATACAGCATATGAGCAAGTTTCAGATGAGACTAACCTGAAAAATGGTTTGCTCCTTGTTTCTTGTCGGGTTTGCGACAGGGTATATACCAGAACTAGAATTATCAATAAAATATTGAGAATTATCAGCCCGGATTATCAACAAAATGTAGAGAATTATGAACTAGAATTATCAGAAAAATTTAGAGAATTTTCAAGTAGAATTGTCAACAAAATATAGAACACTATCGACTAGAATTATCAACGAAATATAGAGAACTATAAAAAAGATAGAGTGAATTATCAACTATAGTTTTCAGCAAAAAATAGAAAACTATCACCTGGAATTATCAACAAAATCTGACGGAATGTCAACAAAATATAGAGAATTATACACTAGAAATATCAGCAAAATGCAGAGTAATTTGTATTTAAAGTGGCATCAAGTCGTTTCATTGGCGATCAATAAGACTGATGAAGGGATCTCCACTCCCTCTCTTGGGTTATTCAATCCACTTTTACTGGGAATGGCTTTGCGGTCATTCCAATACAGGTCTTAGGATATGGAAGGGAGCATCATTGTTTAATCGTCGCTCTCAGAAATTAGGGCCGAATGTCTTCCTCTTTGACAGAAAGCTCTTCCAATATTCAGTTCATGTTTACATATTCGCTTGCTGTCTTGCTGGCTGCTTACATCTTTAGAGCCTAGCTTTCTCTCTAACGTTTGAGTTGCTAGTTTGTGTGTGTGCATTTTTTTTTCTTTGGTGGGGAGGTGGGGTTTAGGAAAATGGATAGTAAGTCGATATATCAGTACGGTTGGGCAGAGGTTCTTATCATCAATAATAATTCTAAATAGGTATAAAAAGAGTATGGCCAGCAGAAACTTCAGCATTTTTCATTAAAACTATTTTCACCCAACGCCTACGTTTCGGGATACAAATCCCATCTTCAGGGCTAAAAACGGAAAAAATTTAAATTCTATACATTAAATCAGACTAAAATTTATATAATTTATATATACACATGTATGTATGTATGTAGGTAATATATATATATATATATATATATATATATATATATATATATATATACACATAGTATATACATACATACATACATACATACATACATATATATATATATATATATATATATATATACTATTTGTATGTATGTGTGTGTAAATAAATTCTTCAGTTAAACTGGATACGGTCTCAAGTATAAAGGCCATTAAAACACTGGTTTAAAGCTAAGGACTATATTTCGGTTGTCTGACTCCAACCCTTATTAAGTAGTACTTGACAAGGGATAGGGTGGGGGACAGTCCACTGAAATATAGTCATTACCTTTAAACCAGATTGTTTTAATAGGCCTTTTATACTTTATATATTTGTATTATATATACTATATATATTTATATATATATATAATATATATATATATATATGTGTGTGTGTGTGTGTGTGTGTGTTGTGGTGTGTGTTATATATAGGATTATATATATATAATATATATATACATATACGTATATATACATATATATATATATAATATCCTATATATATATTATAGTATATATATATATATATATCTCGTTAATTCATCAACATCATGCGTTGCGTGTTTCTAAAGTATATCATCTTCGTCATATATATTAATACTTGTTCATTAGATCAAAATTGTTGTCGCTGGTCCTTCAGACCTTATACTTTTGTTAGAGGATGCTTGTTCGCTCTCTGAATTATCGTCGTTATGTAGGGGGCGCCTTTATATCATTAACTTCATTGATGACGGTTTTCATTTTACTAATCTGATCAGACTGTGATTGTTGTGCCCATCCTTCATGCCAGTCTTTCATTTTGAGTGATATCTATTGCCCTTCATACATTTACTTCGTCACTCTACGGTTGCCACCACTTCTGAACTGCTAAAAGACAGACGGAGACTTCACAGTTGACAAGCTCACTCACTAATGAAGCCCTTTCAGTTGATACCAAGGTTTGTGGCGTTGACTGTTGACCCTCGCACCGAAAATAGATCCTTTCTGGGACGTTTACGTTTTCACGAATACAACTCGACGGGAGAAAATTGTCCCATGTTTTCCAGCAGCCTTTGCCTGAACCGTGAAGGAGGTCTCTCTTTGAGCAATTCATCATTCAGACTGCTCTCGGAGATGGGTTGGTTTGGAAGTTGCTAGGGGGACTTGTTTTGCTTCAGGGATACTCTCGGAAAGCTATAGCCTGCAGTGGGACTTCATTAGTGAGGATCAGGAACTTTATGAAAATTTCACTCATTACGTGATCAGCGACTTCATTGCAATGTCAAAATGTGATTAGTATCTTCAACTTCATTAGGGGATCGGTATCTTATCTTCATGAGAGGCTGGTGGGAGAGAGGGGGGGTGCGGTTGCCACGGAGCGAGGTGGTAGTGGTAATGTGTGTGTGAGTGTATTTGTGTTCGATGAAAGAATGAAAAAAATAAATTGGAAATAAAGATCTGTTGTAGTTATGTGTGATAAAAGAATACCAAATAAACTAACATTAAGATCTTTAGTACCATTGTCCAAACAGAGGTGATGTAAGGTTCAGTACCATGAGCATCAAGAAGGTAGGGGGAACTGAAGCTGAGGCAGACACAGATGAGGATGATGAGATATATTTTGGGGATCTAGCTACATTAGGGACTAGGAAATCAAATCAGAAGTGCAGGAGTAGTAAAGATTTCCAAAATAACAGAGGCGAGATTGAGATGGTATGGCCATGTGGTAAAATCTAGAGAGTGGGAAGGAGTGAAAATGGCTTGGGTGGAACCTTTCAGGGGGAGAAGGTCGAGAGGGAATCGGAGGATTAGATGGCATGGTGAAGTGAAGGAGGATTAGGTGAGGAAAGGTTTAGCATGGGTGGATGAAAAAGGGTGATCATTGCGATGTACTTGGATTTTTATCTAGATATTTATTTGTTTTGTCTTAGTAATAAATGAAATTTTCTGTATTTCCTGTTACCTTCTTTCAAATGAACACCGCAGTCTTTTGAAGCCTGAATTGTTTTCGTTTCAAGTCAGTGGCCCCTCTATGAATAGGCTTCGTCTTCTAAACAATAATAAAAAGAAGTACATTGAATTATGTTCATATGTAACGTCACACCCACTTCGTCATCCATTTTATTCCAGCATTATCAAACCACATGCATCCATTATAAAAACTCGGCAGTAAATGAGGCGATTGTATTTGAATAATTGATTAATGCGATATTCCGTTGTCTATTCAAATTGAATTCTGTTTCGCGCTGCGAAATGAATCGGCTTTTTCGAGGATATGCTCTTTAACGCCAGTGTCATGATGCCCACTGTGTATCAGGTTACGGGATGGTTACAGTAAATTAAATTTCAAATTCACCGCACGTGGGAAGCTTTGAATATATTATTATTATTATTATTATTATTATTATTATTATTATTATTATTATCATCAGAAGTGCTGTATTTAAATATTTTTATTCATATAATAGATGTAATGTAGAAGATGATGCAATATTTTCCCTCTAAATGTGTATGATGATAACTGCATTTGCCGTCGTTTATAATATGGTAATTACCAACGAACCATTGTTAGGCATTAAAACCATATCAAGAATTTAGTCAAGTATTTAGAGTGAATAGAGAATCAATACTGTACGTACGAGCTGTACTTTATCCAGAACTTTGTATTATTATTATTATTATTATTTATTTTATTTATTTATTTATTTTTTTTTTTGCTCTATCACAGTCCTCCAATTCGACTGGGTGGTATTTATAGTGTGGGGTTCCGGGTTGCATCCTGCCTCCTTAGGAGTCCATCACTTTTCTTACTATTTGCGCCGTTTCTAGGATCACACTCTTCTGCATGAGTCCTGGAGTTACTTCAGCCTTTAGTTTTTCTAGATTCCTTTTCAGGGATCTTGGGATCGTGCCTAGTGTCCTATGATTATGGGTACAATTTCCGCTGGCATATCCCATGTCCTTCATATTTCTATTTTCAGGTCTTATACTTATCCATTTTTTCCATCTCTTTCTCTTCAACTCTGGTGTCCCATGGTATTGCGACATCAATGAGTGATACTTTCTTCTTGACTTTGTCAATCAAATTATTATTATTATTATTATTATATTATTATTATTATATTATTATTATTATTATTATTATTATTATTATTATTGTTTTCGGGGGCAGGGGTGGGGGGGGGGGGGGGGGCGTCTATCACAGTCCTCCAATTCGACTTGGTGATATTTATGTGTTGGGTTCCGGGTTGCATCCTGCCCTCCTAGAGTCCATCACTTTTCTTACTATGTGCGCCTTCCGTTTGGATTCACACTCTTCTGCATGAGTCCTGGAGCCACTTAAGCCTCCAGTTTTTCCAGATTCTTTATTATTATTATTATTATTATTATTATTATTATTATTATTATTATTATTTTGGTATATGTTTAAAGTATATGAAACGACCTGTGAAACTATTCCTGTTCAATGTTACTGAAATCTGAAAAACAAGTCCAGTGACTGAATGCCCTTACTAATTACTGAAGTCTGTTATAAATTTTACAAATTCAGTTGCTTTTCAGAGTAGCTTAGTACCTTAGCCAACGGAGACGGGATGAAGTTTTGGTTTTAATCTTTGTCAGTGAATTTCTCAAGAATAGTGAGAGGCTCTTGATGGAACTGGGTGAAAAAATTCATTGGGCGAAGTGCTCCTGGTAATTAGTTTTCGCTGGACACCAATTGAAATGTAAATTATTTGTTGCCATGGAAACCCTCGTTCCTGTATAGTAAGGGCTTTTTGTTCCATCTTTTAATAAATGAAACGAGGCAGACTTTCGCCGTAGATTTAGTGGAATTTAATAATAAGCCGTTATCATTCATTCATAGAGACAAGGGTTAATATTTGTTGCCATGGAAACCCACGTTCCTATTATAATGCAGAACAATTTTCTGTTCTATCCTTTTAATGAATTAAACCAGGCAAACTTGCACCGTAGATTCAATTAACAACTGCGGTAATAGCTGTTCCTATTCATTCACAGATACAAGAGTTTTGACTCGGCGGAGATATGCTAAATACCCCATCTACTAAGTGCTTTTCTATTCATTGATATTCAGTTTGTTTTCATTTTATTTTCCAATCTGGAAAGTGAATGTTCCAGTTTTGTGGAAGTGGCTACTTGTTGCAGATCAAGTCACTCTGGAATTTTACGAAACGCAATGAGTTATTGACTAAAGGACCCGGTAATGAATGAATGCCATAATGAAGTGCCTTTCGATTAACGAGCTGTCTAAAAATGATCGATGGAAATGAGAGTGATTGTTGACAGAGGATATGAATTGGTACCAGATAGTTCGCCTGATGAAGAAACTCGACGTATTCCTGTGTTAATTGACATTTGAATATTAGTGGGAATTATTTTTAAATTGTTTTCTACTATACAAATTGGATAGAGGATATATCCATTCCGAAAATTAGTTGCTTGTTTTGTATAAAACTGTTTTGGAGTTCATTAAACCTACATATGATTCCCAGGGTGCGTATGCAATAGTGTAAAACATGTCAGAAATACTTTGGCAACTTCTTCCATATATATCGTAGACACGTTTCTATCAGTGAAGTACAAATCATTGGCCAATGTTGGGTAAACGTACGAAGCTCTGGTTAGGACCACAAATAAGTCGTTGACTTGTATACAGCCTTTAGGTGACGTTTGTGACAAGTTACCAACATGCTTATAACATGTTGTCCTGCTGTGTGGACGTGCCCTTAGCGGACATTAATGGGACATTTTGTTGGACAAGTCCTTTTCAGGTTTTAGTTGTAGCACCCGACAATGATTGAGGTCACATCTAAATTATACTTTAGGATTTTTAATGGAAAATTCATACAGGAATTTAATCCTCATTGTTTTGGAAAGGAGTAATTAGTGGGACATTGTCTTTAGAACCCAATTATACCCCCCCCCCCCCCCCCTCAAAAAAAATTATCTATATTTCTAAAGTATTTTCCTCATTCCGTTTATCCATACTCGCCTGTTTGTTTCAACTATTTGCTGACGGGAGGCGTGGTTGTCAGAGTGGGAACTTTTGATTTGTAAGAAAAGTTTTGATTATACTTTTGTGGACAGAAAACTTCTTTCGAAATTGGAGAGTTAAATGGTTAAGTCTCACGAGACATGAATATCTAAACTATACTAAATGTTAAAACCGAGTAGGGTATCGCAAAATGCCTGAGGTGTTGAAATTCTGTTCATTTTCTTTCATTTCTTTCATCCCTGTATGCCCGCAGGGTGGGAAGCACTTTCCGGAGTCTTCCTGAGAGATGGAATATTTGCCTTCTCTCTGTGTTCTTTCATCCTTCCATTCCCAGCTTTTGACTTGAATGGGTTCATTCTGTTCGTTTTATTTTTTCCTTCCATTCCACTTTTGTTCACTTTTCAATTTTTCGTGACGCTGCCTTCCCCTTTAATTTGCCCTTCGGCGTAGATTTCATCCTCCTGCAACATCTCGTTGGTGATCACCGGTGGAAGAAAGTTAACTTCAACATTTTAACTTTAAGCAATCGTCGCTGGAATCGGCAGTTTCATCATGACACCAGATCAGCTGTTTTACTTGAGCTTTAATGTTAAAGCAAATAAAAATAAATAATCACATGCCGAAAGAGAAAAGGCTTAAGAAATGTCACAAGTGTTATCAGTAGCAATTTTCATATGAAATCATATCTTCTTCTTTTTTTTCATTTCTTTGGCAATTCTAAAAAGTGCCAAGTAATGAAAATGGGGGGAGGTTTGGGTGAACAGGTAAGGTGAGAGGGAGGGGATGGAGGAGGAGGAAGGGACCCGTATAAACACCGTGTCCTGCAGAGAGGAAGAGAGAGAGAAGTTCAGGAAAAGATTTAAAATGTGATTTCCCTAATGCATTGCTCAGAAGTCAAAAGAGCCCATTTTCAGAGGCTACCTTTTGTCAGCTCATAGACTGGGTTAAAATGGGATGATATATAACACCCCCCTCCCCCTCCCCACCTCCTCCGCCTCCTCCCACTCCTCTTTTATTCTTCCTCTGTCTCGTTCATGCGTTGGAGGAGGAGGAGGGAGGAAGGAGGTGGAGGGGGAGGAAGGAGGTGGAGGGGGAGGAAGAGGTGCAAGGGAGTGGGAAAGGAGGGAGATACTGCTATTGTGCTTGAACAATGTGACTCTTGCCTTATCTCTCTCTCTCTCTCTCTCTCTCTCTCTCTCTCTCTCTCTCTCTCTCTCTCTTCTTTCAGTGATATCTCATTTTTTTGTGCTTTTTATGTGTCACTTTTGCCCCCTTTATGAAAAGTGAAGCAAGTCTTATGCATTGTGTTTTCTCGCTGTTCCTCACAGATGAGGTTGTTCAGTTGCTCTATACCCGAGTCCCTTAGCTGTTGGTTTTGTTAAAAGGTTACTCTTATATCCTTATGCAAATATTTATTTCCCTTATTTCCCAGTCATTCATTTAACATATAAATGTGTGTGAGATGAAAGCCTTGGCCTCCGAGACTTATGGTTGGCTCCAGGATGTATTACGCGTCTCTTTAAAGGGCTTTAGAAAGCAGGAATTGTGCTGTGTCTTTTTTCAAGACTAACTCAAATCAATTAGACTAGTAGAGGATATCCTCCGGAGATTCCTGAGGGAATCTTAGTCCCTGGTGTGGTGAGACCCCCCCCCCCCCCCCCCCCCCCCTCCCTGTGCTTCTCAGAGAAGCCCAGAGGCTCTCTCTCTCTCTCTCTCTCTCTCTCTCTCTCTCTCTCTCTGTAATAGAAAAACTATTGTGACGGCTTTGTCTGTCCGTCCGCACTTTTCTGTCCGCCCTCAGGTCTTAAAAGCTACCGAGACTAAAGGGCCGCAAATTTTTAGGTTGATCATTCACCCTCCAATCATCAAACATACCAGATTGCGGTCCTCTATCCTCAGTAGTTTTTATTTTATTTAATGTTAAATTTAGCCATAGTCGTGCGTCTGGTAACGCTATCGGACAGGCCACCACCTGGCCATGGTTGAAAGCTTCATGGACCACGGCTCATGCATTTTTTACTTGTTTTCTAGAAAGTGGGGCTCTTTGTGAGCCTAATTTTGGTTAGGTCGAATTCCAACCCCCTGGATTTCATATTCTTGCCACCATAGTTTATGCAAGCAAAATCAATCCTTGTTGGTCTGTTCAAGTCATTTCTGTCTGGACCGACGCTGACAGGAATTCTTGAAACACGAGCTTCTCTTGCAGAGCTTAAAATTTGCATCTTGTTTCTCTTTAATTGATCAGCAACGCTCGTCTAGCGAGCTGACTTTCGCAGGAATTCCAGTTTCGTCGTCATCTTATATTTCGAACATTTAAGATGTAAGCAGTGATACGTAAACAGGGCGCATGCGCTGTACGTATCAGCACTTTGTAGCACACCATACGGCCCTTAATTTATAGCTGATTCGTGTAATGAAATAAGTTATTGCTTTTTTTTTTATCCACCCGATGCCTTTTTAATACCTACTCTTATTTCTCATTTCTCTGATGTTCAGTCACACGCCTTAATCCCGTAGGGAGGTAGTGCCATCAGTGCACCTCATTCTGTGTGATGTAGGCATTACTTAAGGTTCTTTGCAGCGTCTCTTCGGCCCCTAGCTGCAACTACTTTCATTCCTTTTACTGTATTCCGTTCATATTCGCTTTCTTCCATCTTATTGTCCATCCTCTCTTAACAATTGATTCATAGTGCAACTGCGAGGTTTTCCTCCTGTAACACCTTTCAAACCTTTTACTGTCTATTTCCGTTTCACCGCTGAATGGCCTTAGTTGCCCCAGTGCTTGGCATTTGGCCAAAAATCTATATAAATCAAATCAAAATCAAAGTCACATGTCTTATTTCGTGGTATGATGCTCACTACATTTGCTGGTGTGTTATGACATTATTATCCACTGATAGATGGTTATTATTCCGGTACCTACTCGTATCTTGTTTAAATTCTTATTTCGTATTTCATTGATAACCGGTCGTGTATCAAAATTGAATGATGTCTCGTATTAATGCTTATTTCATTTATTTTATCTGTAATTATTTTATTAGCGTACGGTCTTTTTTTTTTTTATTGCTATTGGTCGTTCTTGTTTCATTGAGGTCCATTCTTACCGTCTATTTCATGAGTTTACTTTTAGTTTTTTTTAAATTATTATTTTATGTATATCTTCCCTTAGGAATGTCTTCACAGATATTTAGCCCCATTTCTTGCTTGCGGGAAGCGCAAGGAATGAGCTGTGCAGCGCGCTTCCCCTCAAGCACTGCTTGCAAATGAGGACGGTAGCATGCTTTTAAAGGGGACTGTGCGTTAAAGCACACAGCG